>NC_041220.1:155889566-155896191 GCF_002837175.3 Physeter macrocephalus | reverse complement strand
GGGAGGGAGGGCGACGCAAGAGGGAAGAGATATGGGGCCATATGTATATGTATAACTGATTCACTTTGTTATAAAGCAGAAACTAACACACCATTGTAAAGCAATTACACTCTAATAAAGATGTAAAAAAAAAAAGATAAATTTCTGAAGCTGAAGTGTAAGGTCTTGAATTTGCCATCCCTGTAGCTCTAAAGGACACTTATATAGTAGGCACTGAGTACATACTTAGTGAGGACTAACTAGCCCACAGTTATCACCGGATGACTTAGTTTGGACTTCCCCCAAAGCAGACCCTAAGACCAGGATTCACAAGCAGGTAGCTGATTTGGGAGATGCTCCCAGGGAGCATGGGTAGGTGAGCAGGGGAAGGGAGACAGGGAGGGTGAGGAAGCCAATGAAGCATTCATTGTTAAGTCAGGCACCACTGTGAGCAACTGGCGTTTAACCCTGCTGGGAATGTCTGGGAAACAAGGCAGGTTGTATGCCTCAGTTACACTGACTGAGGAGAGAGGGAGCTGGGGTATTTATCCACCAGCTCCTGTCAATCAGAGATGAAGTGGCTGCTCTTCTGAGAGTGAGAATTCCTAGTGGAGTGCTCAAAGAGCACTTCTGGCCTGCTCCATGAGCATGGCCCTGTGGCCAGAAATAAGCCACAGGCAAAGAATCACTGGTGCTCTCAGGTGGAAATTGGGCCGGCATGCTCAGCATGACACACGCCAAGGGGATATGTTCTGGGTTCTGAGAATATCCACTATGCTGGAGCTTCCATGAGGAGGTGTGTAGCCTCCCTCAGGTATGTGGAACACAGTGAAAGGTAGACAGGAAGTGAGAGCCAGGCAAGCAGGTCTCTCAATTTTTTGGCCTAGAAGAAACCTGAGGGAAGGTGAATCATGGTAGCACAGGGATGCCAGAAATGAGAGTGACTTAGCCCAAGTCCCACTGACTTAGGGTTGTATGAAGAGAGGTTACAGAGACTCTTTAAATACTCTCTGTCTCAGGTAATGTTGGACTAGAAAGCTCTGAAAGTTCTAGACTTGGGAACTATGGAAAGGAAAGAGGGGAGCAGCTGGCCAAGAAAGATCTGGAATAAAAATGGTAACAGTATAAGGGAAGAAGATGGTGTGTCAGAAAAAAAACAAATAAAATCCACGAGTAACCCCAAAATTCCTCTTCTAAAATTCAATCCTGAGGAAAAGCTATTAAATACAGATAAAGATTTATACACCAAGATGTTCTCTGCAGAATTATTTATAATAGAAACACATTAGAGACAGTGGGCTTAATGATGGGTGTTGATTAAGGAAATCTTGGTCCAATGTAATGTTTTACAGCCATGTATATAATGCTTATATAGAATCCTTGATGACACGGGAAAATGCTTGATATACTAAGTAAAAGTTGCAGAATAAAAGTATACATGTAATACGATCTCAACTGTTGACAAGGCATTAGAACAAAAAGACTGGAAAGAAATAGGCCAAAATCTTTACGCTGGTTTGTCTCTGAGGATAAGTATTGCCAACACATATTTTTCTGCTTCTGTATTTCCTTCTGCACTTCCACAGTTTTTCTCTAAGAAATAAAGTAAAAATGGTGGAGAGAGAGTCCTCCATAATACTTAAAATAGGAAGGCAGAAACCTGTTAAGAATTATTTCTTATCAAAGAATTTTGGGAATCCTAAGACTTTTCTCCCAAGCTCTCTTGACCTGGGCCTCACTGGAGACTGATTTCTGTGGCTGGGTCATGTTGGGGTGCCCTGGGGACACGTGGAGTATGGCAAAAAGGTGTAAACATTGGCTCTCTGTCTTGACCAGATCTTATTATGCAGAAGAAATACAACATAAAAAAATGCTGACCAGTAAGTTGCAAAGAAATTAAAATGCTGAATGCTACTGTCTGTAATAAAAGTAGAATTTATAGACTTTCTTTTGGTCTGGTGGGTCCTCTGTTTCTGTATGTCAATTCTGGTTGCCAGGAGAATGTTCAGCAAATACATAAAACCTTTAAAAAAAGCCATTTGCTTGTAGGAAAATCGAAACACAAAAATATAAGTAAAACTTCATAGTCTCTTTTCCCATGTGCACCCCTCTCTCCATTTAATGTATCTATTTAAGTAACTTCGGGGTTTCAACTTTTATAATTCAGAGGAGGAAAAAGTCACTTTGGACTGGATCAAGAAGGGAAGACTTTAGGTGTAGGACACTGGTTCCCAAGTGGGGGTGATTTTGGTCCCCAGGGAACACTTGACAGTGTCTGGAGACATTTTGGTTGTCACCACTTGGGATAGGATGCTTCCGGCATCTAGTGGTAGAGGACAGGGATGCTGCTAAACACACCTCCCAACAGAGAATCCTCCAGCCCAACAGTGCTGATGTTGAGAAACTCTGGGGTAGCATTTAGAATTTGTGCTGAGACTTGAAAGGTGAGAAGGATTTGGTGAGCCGAGGAGGTGGCGGGTGGAGTATGTGATGGGCATTTCAGGAAGGAGGGCTGGTCAAAGTTGAGAATTCATCTACGATGACTGGTCAGGAGAGAGTGACTCTGGGGAACAAAGGGGCAACCGTTGGCCGTAAGAACAAGCAACACTCCTGAATGTTGACTTTCAATACAGCACAACAGCAGGAGCCAGCTGAATGCCTAGAAAATTCCAGGTTATCTGTTAAAAGGAAGTTCCAGGATTCACGGATAGTAATGAGTATTCATATGAATGACAAGTCATGCAGACTCAAATGGCAAAAAAAGCAAGCAAAGCAACAAGACAAAACCCTTAACTTAAATGCAGAACTCCTCTAAGTTTACTGTTTGGGGGTAACATGCGACCCCACATTGGAAAAATAACCTGGTTTGGAGTAAAATGGTTCTGATCTTGCATTACTAATAGGTTATAAAGTAGGAAGAGAGAATTCAGGAAAGACAATGCAAGCTTGTGGTTCCGCCAGGAATTTATAGTTGGTCCATCACTTGCGTATGTTAGACATTCACATTGGCTTTACCCAAATGCATTTGTTCATTGCAAAGCAATGAAGAAGTGTGGATAGATTTGAAGTAGGTGTGAGTGACAACTGGGTTAAATGAAACAATCTAAAAACAGATGAGCTGTACTTCATATGGAAAGAATCGCCAGGTCATGAGGTGGTGAAGCAGGAAGGCCCTTGGACGGGATGCCACCTGACCTTCTCCTTACACAGAAGAGGAAACTGGGATCCAGAGCAGGTGAGGGAGTCGCCTTTTATACTGTTGGGAACTAGATCTCAAGTCTTGTTTCTTTTACCTCCTGCTGTCTCCTTAGATTTCAAATCCAAACGCGCGCGCGCGCGCGCGCGCGCATGTGTGTGTGTGTGTGTGTGTGTGTGTAGCTGTGTCAAAGAGTTGGGACTAAAAGTAACATTCAGTATTAAACCGTGCTTTTAATATATGTAGTAATGACCCTACATGGCATAACCTGTGGTCTTGGTTAGTTCAATTTGTGATCTTATCACAAACTTGAATACATATTTTTTTCCTGCCTAAAATGACTACCCCATAGCACTTAGAAGGAAAATTCCAGGACAGGGGAGATGAAGAGTTTGGTCAGAAGATGGAGACCGGCAAATGCCAGAGTCTCTGAATTGATGTAGAAATCTCTATGGGGAAGAAAATAAAAGCATAAGTAGGTTGGAATATCTGCCGCTCCATGTGAAGGCCACACAAGATATTGACAGTAAACGTTTGGGGAAAAATCGGAAGGAATTTGCCTCAGTATTTTTTAGTTCACTGACCATGTATGAAATTCACAAGCAATGGCAAATCTATAGAAATAAATAAATAGTAAATTAGTGGCTGCTTGGGACTGAGGGTAGGAAAAGGGATTCATTGTAAATGGGAATGAGGAATCCAGTTGGGGTGATGGACGTGTTCTCAAACTGGATGGTGGTGAAGGTTGCGTACCTCAGTAGACTTTATAAAGATCACGGAATTGTACACTTGAAATGAGTGAATTTTACGATATGTGAATTACACCATGATAAAGTTGTTTTTAAAAAAATCATGGGAACTGCAAGCGGTACGATTTTAATCACTCCCCACCTTCCTGACAAGGCCGCTGAAATGTCCAATGTCCACCAAATTATTTAGATGGGGGTAAGAGAAACAATCATGCTTCAACTTCGTACAATTAGATATTCCCTTTAGACTTGTGATGCTTAAGCTGGAAACTTCAGAATCACAAGGAAATTCTTGAGTTTTGTGTCATTTCTAGACGTGAGAGGCACATAGGACCGAAAAGCTGATTTTCAAGTTATTTAGGAAATGCACCACTTTCTTTTCCCTCCAATGAAGGATTTGCTATCATGGAGTACAGAATACAAATAACCAAGATTTTGGAACCGGTACTGTAAATGCATGTTATTTCTCTCTGCTGTTAGTCACCGGAGTGGAGTGGGAGGAGGAGACTGGAAATCTGAACTCACACACAGGCACTTTTACTCACAGGACACTTACAGGGTAAGGCTGAATGACAGCGAGGAGTATCGATTCTTTGCAGCTTCTGTAAGAGAGAAAACAAATATTTATGATATGCACAGAGCCTGGACTCTATCGGTGACGGTGCTCTTTTAAAACAAAATGTGTGATGTTGGCGAATGTTCCTTGGGCTCCCAGGGCAGAGAATCAAAGGGCTCACAAGTGGGCTTTCAGACCACAGAGAAAACTGGAATCAAATGTTCAGCCAGTGGAAAGCTTCCTATTCGGTTTCTATTGGGTGATATTATCTGCGACACCAAACAGCAGAGCCCTAAAATAAAACTCGCTGAGGGAAGATTGGATTTTAAAAGCATCAGCTCAGTCTCTCAAAATTGATTCTCCCCTTCCGATTTTCCCTTAGCCACTTAAAATGTCTGTGTAATTTTCTGGAACGGGATAGATTTTTAAAAATTCTATCAATTCATTGAATGTCAGCATCTTCTTAGCGTCATGAAAGAAAAATGTCACTGTAGGTTTCTTATGTAAAAACAGTATCCCAGTAAATGTGACTTCCCATACCGTGTGGCTTTCTAAGGCTGCAGTAACAATGCCTACGACCTTGGGCCGATAAACATTTCAGACGGGCACTCAATGGGAAACACTGTTCACCATGGGGAACACTGTGTGGCCAAAAGCAGAATAATGTAATATAATGGTTTATTTAATTTCCCCCAAGAAACCCAAACCTTTCAAATAACTCAAACCCTTGGGGAAAAATCTTATTATGGGTTATGATAGTTTTTCCTCCTTCCTTCCTTTGTTCCTTTTTTATCCTGAGTAGGAGAAAGGTCACTTGCCATTTTGTTGAGGTGGAGCTGACTTTTTTTTACTTTAGGAGGTAATTAATTACCTGCTTTTGTGATTTCCTGCCCAAATGACTAGAGCGAAGGGGCTCTGTGGCAGTGCTGTTCTCTTGGAGAAGCCAAGACAAATTGCATTTCTAGCATTAAGTGCTCTTCAGCCCCTTACTAAAAGCCCATTGCCTGGGGAGGACCATGTGACTTGCCCCAGCGACGGTAGGGGTGGCCCCTGACGGAAGGAGTCGGGGCAGCGAAGAAGAGAAATCAATGGAGAGAAGAAAGAGGACTAGAATTCAAGAACCGGAGGAAGAATCGAATCAGAACTGATGGTGATGGTGGGGAGGGCCTGTCTGACCCCATCAATTCTTAGTTGCCAAGGGCTGGGAGAAAAAGCCCCAATAATTGGAGTGGCAGACAGTGTTCCCGTTAGAAGGACTAACAGAGCAACAGTGTAATCAAATGAGAATTCCCAGGGGATGGGATGAATGATCTTGCTCTGCTGGTGGCCATGGAGCCCGTGTAGCGGTTCTGGGGAGCAGTCCGGCACCCCTAGGCAAACTTGAGCGTCACAAGCACCATGACCCGGCCATTCCACTCTGGTTTATATCACAAAGAAATTCTGCCACTAGCCTTTAAGGGAATGCGGATGAGGATGTTCCCTGCCGCGGAATGCGTGGAAGTGAAGCGCTGGAGGCAAGGTGGGTGTCCAGCTCTAGGAGGGTGGGCATGGGAATGTATGGATGGAGTGTCGTGCAATGATGCGGCAGGAGGAATCAGAGTGTGGCAGCCATGGTGTGGGCCTGTTTGTCCTGCCTGGCCTGCTCTACCCAAGGCTGCCCCCAGAGCCCTCAGCAGCAGGCAATGGGCCCAGAACTCATCGTCAGGGCACAGCTGATTGGACCCGAGTGTTGGAATGAGGCCATCAAATGTCCTCTCTCCAGAATCAGAACTAAGAGACACAGACAGAGAGAGTTGGGAGCTGAGTCACATTCATGACTGAGTAAGAAAGAGTAAAGGTTACAGATGCCAGAGGTCCCCTGAGCAGGCCTGGTTCCCACCATTCCTGAGGGCTGGTTGCTCACCATTTTACATCAGTAAAACAGCTAATGTAAAATATCTCAGTATGATATCTATCATCAGTTCTGGGAATGGGCTTTTATCTCTCTTTTCTCTCATCTACAAGTACTTAATTTTTTTTTTTTTTTTTTTTTTTTTTTTGCGGTACGCGGGCCTCTCACCGCTGTGGCCTCTCCCATTGCAGGGCACAGGCTCCGGACGCGCAGGCCCAGCGGCCACGGCCCACGGGCCCAGCCGCTCCGCGGCA
>NC_041220.1:155880661-155889436 GCF_002837175.3 Physeter macrocephalus | reverse complement strand
GGCACGAACCCGTGTCCCCTGCATCGGCAGGCGGACTCCCAACCACTGCGCCACCAGGGAGGCCCTTCAAGTACTTAATTATTACTTGCCAGACAAGAAGAATTAAAGCCATAATGCTTTGGGTCCCTTAGGATTCCAATCCTAGAGGGGAAAAAAGATAGACGCCACGTGTCCATATGTTACAGGGTGCGACGATGATTGAGGCAGATTCAGCTGAGGCCTCATGCCAATCACCCCTACATGCCAAAACAGGGTGCTACATACTTTCAAAGGAGGTATTAAAAACCAGTTTGGGACTCTTATTCATCTTGGGGTCTTAATCATGACTTAATTTTAAAAAATGGTAACGGGGGCTTCCCTGGTGGCGCAGTGGTTGAGAATCCGCCTGCCGAAGCAGGGGACACGGGTTCGTGCCCCGTTCTGGGAAGATCCCATATGCCGTGGAGCGGCTGGGCCCGTGAGCCGTGGCCGCTGAGCCTGCGTGTCCGGAGCTTGTGCTCCGCAGCGGGAGAGGCCACAACGGTGAGAGGCCCGCGTACCACAAAAAAAAAAAAAAAAAAAAAGAAGAAGAAAAAAAAAATGGTAACAGGGAGAGGCCTGTGGAAGCAGCACATGCCCAAAGAGCAGAGGCTATATTTGCAAAATTATTACCCTTCCACTGAGACAGGCCTTAAGTGTGCAATTCCTGTGGACGGTACCTGGGAGACACGGTAGAAATGGTGCCCTGGGGTCATTTAATAAAGGCATTGCTCAACTGAGCTTCTTCCAGGGGCAGGAGGGCCTTAGTAGAAAGATGTAGAAGCTAAGGAGTGCTGGACATAGCCAGCCGTTGGGTACCATCTGACTCAAGGGAACTGCAGTTGGAACGACTCAACAGAGAAGTCTTCCAGAAATCTACAAATGTGTCCACAAGTCAACTTACACGATCTTCCATGGACAGAGGAAACCAATGTCGGATTACCTTGGTGCCAATCGAGTGAGAACTTTCCTGCTTTTTACCTCACTGTCCTGGCCTCATTTCAATGTGGAAGGAGCCAAAGCTCGAGAAGAATGTTGGGGAATGCCCCTTAACCCAGTGCAGGCTTCCCAGGCCAGAAAGAGGGGCAAGGGAGAAACTCTGTGGAGTTGGCAGTTTTGACTATTACATGACAATTGAACATTTTAATTACAGATTACAGGTTGTTGTGATTACAAGTGTCCAAGTGACTGGAGAAATTTTCTGACCCTGCTCAATACATTTGCAGACCTGCCTGAGATTTTAATGAAGACCTGGCCCTGGAGAGCTCTTCTGAACGGGCAATGGGGGAAAAGAACAGTTGCTTTACAATTCCATCCTCTGAGACCTACTTGCTACACTTATCCCCAATTTCTCTTTACTTAAACTGACTTGAATAGATCACATTATTTGAGTCCAAACAATCCTTGACTAAGACAGTCCATTCTTAGAACCTGAAGAAGAAACAGTAAAAAGGTAAATGCAAGAATGAGGGGTATGTGGTGGTAGGATGGATGTGCCCACAAGGCTGTGGAAAAAATGCTCATTTTCCCTAGAGCAATGCTCAACGGCACCATATTTATTTGTTCATTTCTGGAAAAAGAAGAAAATATTCACAGCTCCAGTGCAGTCTGTTAGGAGCAGACAAGCCCCTGGAGGACTCATTATTCATCTTAGATGCTAACAAAATAAGCATAGACTGCATTAGCTTCCTACTGTTGCTGTAATAAATTACCACAACTTAGTGGCTTAAAACAGCAGAGATTTGTTATCTTACTAGTCTGGTGGTCAAAAGTCTGAAACGGGCCTCTCTAGGCTAAAATCGAGGTGTCAATAGGGCTGCATTCATTCTGGAACCCTTTCCAGATTCTGAAGACTTCCTGTATTCCTTGGTTCATGGCCCCTTCCTCCATCTTCAAAACCCAGGCAAAGTAGCATCTTCAAATTTCTCCCTGAGTCTCCTGCCTTCCTCTTTCACCTATATGGGCCCTTGTGATTACATTGGGTCCACCTGGATAAACCAGGAAAATGGCTCCATTCTTAACTGAATCACACCTGCAAAGTTACAGGCTCTGGGGATTAGGATGTGGATGTCCTTAGGCGATCATTACTGTGTCCTATCACAGAAGCTAGCTTCTTTAGTTATTTAGTGCTGCATAACAAATTACCATAAACTTACCAGCTTAAAACAACACACATTTATTATCCCACACTTTCTATGAAGCAGACAGATGAGTATGATTTAACTTGGTCATCTTTTTCAAGTTCTCTGATGAGACCACAATCAAGTGTTGCCCAGGGCTGAGGTCTCATCTGAAAGCTCAGTTGGGAAGGATCCATTTCCTGTGGTTTTTGGCAGGATTAAATTCCTTTTGGGATTGTTGGACCAAGGGCCCCAGTTCCTTGCTGGCAGTTGCCTAGAGGTCATCCTCAGTTCCTTGCCACATGTGCCCCCGCAACATGGCAACTTGCTTCAAAAAACGATCAAAGGAGAGGGACTCCTTTGGCAAGATGGAAGGTATAATCTTAGGTAACACAATCATAATCATGGAAGTGATATTCCATCACCTTTGCCATATTCTGTTGGTTAGAAGCAAGTCACAGGTCCCACCCATATTAAAAGAGAAGGAAAAACACAAAGTTATGAACATCAGGAGGCAGGGGTCATCCATGGGGCCATCTTAGATTCTGTCCGCCACACCAACAAAGAAAGATTCATAGCCAATTAACCTATAAGTATCTCAAAAGTAGTGTCCACCCATGACTTCACCTTACACAGAATTTTTTTCTGTCAAGAATGTCAGGGAAAAAAAAGGAAAAAAAAAAAGAATGTCAGGAAGAAGCATTGATCAGTATACCTTGTTAATTTGAAAATGGGAACCATTTTTCAAAATACGTCTATTATATTTACAGCATTTAAATTCTTTGTGTCTATAGTAATTCCCTGTAACTTGCCTGAAACATAACCTATATTGATTTTAATTTTACCACTTAAGGAGTAAATGAAGTTATCTGAATTGAAATAAAACATTCCAATATGTTATTTAACATTAGGACTGGGGATATGTTTTTCTTCCGTTTTCTCTCGCCTATAATTATTTAATTATAACCTGCCAGATGAGAACAATTAACTCCGAAATGTTTTGGATTCCTTAGAATTCCTAACCCTAAGATCCTAGGAGGAAAAAAAGAAGACCTAACCCATTTAAAAATAGCAGGGCTTCCCTGGTGGTGCAGTGGTTGGGAGTCCGCCTGCCGATGCAGGGGACATGGGTTCGTGCCCCGGTCCGGGAGGATCCCACGTGCCGCGGAGCGGCTGGGCCCGTGGGCCATGGCCGCTGAGCCTGTGCGTCCGGAGCCTGTGCTCTGCAACGGGAGAGGCCGCAACAGTGAGAGGCCCGTGTACCACAAAACAAAAACAAAAACAAAAACAAACAAACAAAAAAATCCCTTTCAACAATGAAGCTAAAGTTGGTGTTTGCTTTCTCTTAGAGCAGGATAGCTTGGCACTTTTCTTAAACTGATTTTCCCACTTCATATTTACATGATCTTTTTAAAAATAAATAAATAAATAAATAAATCTATTTATTTATTTTTAGCTGCATTGGGTCTTCGTTGCTGCACGCGGGCTTTTCTCTAGTTGCGGCTAGCGGGGGCTACTCTTCGTTGCGGTGTGCGGGCTTCTCATTGCGGTGGCTTCTCTTGTTGAGGAGCACGGGCTCCAGGTGCGTGGGCTTCAGTAGTTGTGGCACACAGGCTTAGCTGCTCCGCGGCACGTGGGCTCTTCCCGGATGAGGGCTCGAACCCGTGTCTCCTGCATTGGGAGGCAGATTCTTAACCACTGCGCCACCAGGGAAGCCCTTTACATGATCTTAATATTGCAATACATAATCACATTGGCATGCGCTATTGTATACTTCCCTTCTAGACCGACTAAACAGATTCCCTTGACTAACTCAGAGATCAACATGAATTTACGTTGTGAAGGGCAATGAGATTTCCTTAGAGACTGGGAAAACAGAACAAAATGAAGCATAAACAAAAAAACACTAAGATATAAAGAATATATTTTATGTCAAAATTCAAGAGTCTTGCTTTAAAAAAAGTCCAAACAAGTTAAAGAAACGATTTTAAACTTCACAAGTAGAAGGAATCAATTCATGAAGGCTGAAAGGTTAGGCTTTTAAAAGGTAAAATAAAGAGGTAATTTAGCGCGATATATGAAAGAATTTTGTGAACTGTAAAATGACATCCTAACATAACTCGAAAGACTGATGTGTGGTATTTTTATTTGGAAATAAAGGTGGTAAGGCACAGTGAAAGGGTGTTTGAATTCCCACTTCTAAGGCAAATGCGTGCACACATAAGGGTCTTTCTTCTACCTGAACTTCAGAGTTCTTCAAAGAGATTAGAAGAATATTCTTTTCTGCAAGCTAGTGCATTTCAGCCCGTAAACTCTCTGCTAGTGGACAGCCACTGTTTATGTAAATAAGAACAGATTAACAGCATTTCTCCAATGACTCTTTGCTCAGAAGAACCTTTCTTCAACCGTAGGGTATTATGAAGCCATTGGAAAGCCTTCTATTTTCTCTTCCTACCTGAACCTGGAGATGTGAAAAGAACACAGAGATTTCTGATGCCTAACCATAATATAAAAGTCAGCCTAGCCAACTGCTGGCAAAGCTGGAGGAAAGAATGTTGCCCCTCCTTTTTAGAAAAGTCACCACAGGACTACTTGAAATGGAGGTTTAATGCAGTTGACCTTTCCACCGTTCTAAACAGAGACTGCAATTATCTACTGTATCAATTCCTAACAGGTACTGAAGCCATAAGCTGGAGAGAATGGAAACAGCTAACAAACAATCAAGCGTGCAAACAAGGTCAACACATGAAGGCTAAGTGTGATCTGTCATGGACTTCATGAAACATTAGCACTCTCCCCATTGTTGCTGAACCTTGCTTTGCTTCCATAACTGCAAAGAAGAGGAAGGAACAGGGTTATTTGTCATTTTTCACTTAGGTTCAAGGGATGCTGAGAAAGAAAATGGGCATAATGAAGCCACCACAGTCATCAGGGCAACAAAGACAGAGGAGATGAATCAAAGAATTCACTTGTCTAGGAGCACTATCTTGCCTTCTATCTATTGGACAGACGAGGTCTCTCCCACTACCATTTTCCCCTTGAGTGAGGGGTGATACTGCTGATGTAACTGTATGCTGCCTACAAGAGATGAACTTCAGCTTGAAGGACACACATAGGCTCAAAGTAAAGGAAGGGAAAATGATATTCCGTGCAAATAGAAACCAAAAGAGAGTAGGGTAGGTATACTCATACCAGACAAAACAGACTTTAAGGCCAAAATGGTAACAAGAAACAAATAAGGTTACTATAATGATAAAAGGGTCAATTCATTAAGAAGATATAGTAATCATAAATATATATGCACCTAATATCAGAGCACCTAAATATGTTAAGCAAATACTAACAGATCTGAAGTGAGACAAGTTTGGTAGCCAAAGAGAAAATGATGAGAATTTAAGGAAAGGAGAATTTATTACTTACTAAGTAATATGTTAAAGAGTTCACCCTGAACAACTGTATGATCATACTGTTCATCTCTTCCCATCTGTGACACAGAGGCTCCAAAGATGGTCCTCAACGAATTATACCTTTTGGTACTCACATCTCTGTGTAGTCTTCTCCTGCTGAATCTGGACTAGTTCTGTGACTTACTTTTGACAAATAGAATATTGTAGAAGTGACACTGCATGACTTCCAGGCCTTGGTTAAGCCTTGCAGTGTCCACATGGGTATCTTGGAACGTTCACTCTGCAAGAAGCCAGCTGCCATTTAAGTCCAACAACCCTGTGACCACCGTGCTGTGAGGAAGCTACCAGCCCTGTGGAGAAGCAGCAGGGGGAGAGGGAGATTGGCCTGGCCAGCTGCAGTGGGGTCAGCTGTCTAAGTCCAGGCGACAACACATGCGTGAAAAAGCCACCTTGGATATCCAGTCCAAATAAGCCTTTATACGGCTCCAGCTCCAGCTGTCATTGAACTGCAGCCACATGAGCGCAAGCAGTGAGAACCACGTGGATGAGTCCAGTCAACCCACAGCATCATGAGATAAGAAACTATTTGGTTAAGTCATGACATTTGTTGAGTGGCAGTAGAAAACGGGAACATCATCTGTCCGTAAAGAGTCTGAAAATTATGTTTTTTAAAAACAGGCAATCAAAGGAGTCAAATGGTTTTGAAATTGAACATGTCTCCCTTATCGAGGAAGGGAAAGTATCCAACCTTATGATTCCCCAGGATACTGGAATGGATACCCACACTTTAAAAAAATACCTGTCAGACAAACACGTGGAAGTGTGGAAAAGGACGCTCTAACTGCCGGAGGTGGGGCTAGCACAGCTGTAACATTAATTATGGGCTTGTGGAGATTGGGGTGGTGGGGAAAAGAACTACAAACTTAAGGGAGAGGAAAAGACCCGCTCAGAGTCTTGGACCAAAAATGCTTCACTACAAAGAAGAATTTTAAGGGCACAATTGGCAGTGCCTGGTGGGGTATGTATTTGAACTTTGTAGAGAAAGGATTAAAGCACATTGTAATTTTAGGTGTAGAATTAAATAGCTTACATACAACCAATGACTTGAATATAAACCTAGGGAGAGACCAAAATTCTTTGAAAACTCTTAATTCACATTTTACTGAATGTATTTAAGGCTTAGGCTGTGGTTTTCTTTGTGAAGAATATTAAGCTATTCGGTTAAAATCCATATAAATGATGCAGTGATTATCAAAATTAACATTTTAATGAAATTGCCTCATTTCATGCCCTTTATTTTATTGTATTTTTTAAACCTTTGCAGCAAAATTTCAGGTTAGGCACTCTGATTTAGAAACTGCTACTAAGAGAGTTTCATTGGCGTATAATATTTGTTTTTGGTTTGACCTAAATTTTTTGTCCAGTTAACTCATTTTTTGCTGAATGAATATTGCCTTTGGCCTTTGAATTACTTAATCTTTAACTAATGGATGAAACTGGTACTTATATTTAAGATTCATATAGGGCAGCAGGATCTCTTGAGATAAAAATTAAATTATTTTATACACCTGTGTGATACTAAACAACTCTTGCCTCATACATTCCTTCAATAAGTATTTATTGAGTACCTAGCAGGTGAAAGGCATTTGGGATACAGCAGTGATTTTCAATGGGGAATGATTTTGCCCCCTAGGGGCTATTTAGCAATGTCTGGAGACATTTTTGTTTGTCACAATTGGAGGGTGGCTGTTACTGGCATCTAGTGGGTAGAAGGCAGGGAGGCTGCTAAATATCCTACAATGCACAGGACAGACCCCCAAAACATTTTCTGCCCAAATGTCAGTAATGCTGAGGCTGAGAAACCCCGGGCTACGTAAGATGTAAATACCCCCTGCCCCCAAGGATAACCACTATCCTGGCTTCTAACACCATAGAATAGTTTGATCCCCACTGGGAACTTATATTAATATAATCACATAGCGTAAACTATTTATTTTCCTTTCTTCTTGTACTCAGTGTTGTGTCTGAGATACATCCAAGTCGTCATGTGCCATTGTGTGAATGTACCACAATTTCCTTATCCATTTTACCACTGATGGACATTTGGGTGGGGATATGTTTTTCTTCCGTTTTCTCTCGCCTATAATTATTTAATTATAACCTGCCAGATGAGAACAATTAACTCCGAAATGTTTTGGATTCCTTAGAATTCCTAACCCTAAGATCCTAGGAGGAAAAAAAGAAGACCTAACCCATTTAAAAACAGCAGGGCTTCCCTGGTGGTGCAGTGGTTGGGAGTCCGCCTGCCGATGCAGGGGACATGGGTTCGTGCCCCGGTCCGGGAGGATCCCACGTGCCGCGGAGCGGCTGGGCCCGTGAGCCATGGCCGCTGAGCCTGCGCGTCCGGAGCCTGCGCTCCGCAACGGGAGAGGCCACAGCGGTGAGAGGCCCGTGTACTGCAAAAAAAAAAAAAACAAAAAAAACCCAAAAGCCTCAACAGGAAGATTAGAATTCAGAATGAAAGATGGCACATTCAAGTAATCAGATAACTTCTTTTTATGAAGGCTTAAAACAGCTAGGGACTTGAAAAAAAATCCAGTTGGAAGCACATTTAGAGAAGTATTATTTAATAATAAATGCCAAGTGAATTTTCTACTTTTAAAGAGTAATTTCAAAATAGAGTGCCAATATTTTTTAAATGGTTGAATTTGAGAAAAACATCATTTTAATCCCTGTATCACGGTGCTGACCTGCAGAGAAAGATACAGTCTAACCTACCCTAAACCACTCCTATCAAATTTGCCTTTAATTCCTCTCTCTTCATTCCTTTAACAAAAGTCTTTTATTTTTTTGATGGTAAGTCCCTTGAAACATGTTTGGGACACCCAGCATCAGGGCTTGCAGGGCATTCTTCGGCACCACATCCCATTTTAAAATTTAATTGGATGGGATTCTGTTGTAGCAAATTAAGAACCTCAGATTCTAACGAGGCTTTCAGTATTAAAATCCCTTTCAATGGGCTTCCCAGGTGGCACAGTGGTTGAGAATCCGCCTGCCGATGCAGGGGACACGGGTTCGTGCCCCGGTCCGGGAAGATCCTACGTGCCGCGGAGCGGCTGGGCCCGTGGGCCATGGCCGCTGAGCCTGTGCGTCCGGAGCCTGTGCTCTGCAACGGGAGAGGCCGCAACAGTGAGAGGCCCGTGTACCACAAAACAAAAACAAAAACAAAA
>NC_041220.1:155867036-155880559 GCF_002837175.3 Physeter macrocephalus | reverse complement strand
GCGGTGGCTTCTCTTGTTGAGGAGCACGGGCTCCAGGTGCGTGGGCTTCAGTAGTTGTGGCACACAGGCTTAGCTGCTCCGCGGCACGTGGGCTCTTCCCGGATGAGGGCTCGAACCCGTGTCTCCTGCATTGGGAGGCAGATTCTTAACCACTGCGCCACCAGGGAAGCCCTTTACATGATCTTAATATTGCAATACATAATCACATTGGCATGCGCTATTGTATACTTCCCTTCTAGACCGACTAAACAGATTCCCTTGACTAACTCAGAGATCAACATGAATTTACGTTGTGAAGGGCAATGAGATTTCCTTAGAGACTGGGAAAACAGAACAAAATGAAGCATAAACAAAAAAACACTAAGATATAAAGAATATATTTTATGTCAAAATTCAAGAGTCTTGCTTTAAAAAAAGTCCAAACAAGTTAAAGAAACGATTTTAAACTTCACAAGTAGAAGGAATCAATTCATGAAGGCTGAAAGGTTAGGCTTTTAAAAGGTAAAATAAAGAGGTAATTTAGCGCGATATATGAAAGAATTTTGTGAACTGTAAAATGACATCCTAACATAACTCGAAAGACTGATGTGTGGTATTTTTATTTGGAAATAAAGGTGGTAAGGCACAGTGAAAGGGTGTTTGAATTCCCACTTCTAAGGCAAATGCGTGCACACATAAGGGTCTTTCTTCTACCTGAACTTCAGAGTTCTTCAAAGAGATTAGAAGAATATTCTTTTCTGCAAGCTAGTGCATTTCAGCCCGTAAACTCTCTGCTAGTGGACAGCCACTGTTTATGTAAATAAGAACAGATTAACAGCATTTCTCCAATGACTCTTTGCTCAGAAGAACCTTTCTTCAACCGTAGGGTATTATGAAGCCATTGGAAAGCCTTCTATTTTCTCTTCCTACCTGAACCTGGAGATGTGAAAAGAACACAGAGATTTCTGATGCCTAACCATAATATAAAAGTCAGCCTAGCCAACTGCTGGCAAAGCTGGAGGAAAGAATGTTGCCCCTCCTTTTTAGAAAAGTCACCACAGGACTACTTGAAATGGAGGTTTAATGCAGTTGACCTTTCCACCGTTCTAAACAGAGACTGCAATTATCTACTGTATCAATTCCTAACAGGTACTGAAGCCATAAGCTGGAGAGAATGGAAACAGCTAACAAACAATCAAGCGTGCAAACAAGGTCAACACATGAAGGCTAAGTGTGATCTGTCATGGACTTCATGAAACATTAGCACTCTCCCCATTGTTGCTGAACCTTGCTTTGCTTCCATAACTGCAAAGAAGAGGAAGGAACAGGGTTATTTGTCATTTTTCACTTAGGTTCAAGGGATGCTGAGAAAGAAAATGGGCATAATGAAGCCACCACAGTCATCAGGGCAACAAAGACAGAGGAGATGAATCAAAGAATTCACTTGTC
Organism: Physeter macrocephalus; assembly: GCF_002837175.3. NCBI lineage: Eukaryota > Metazoa > Chordata > Mammalia > Artiodactyla > Physeteridae > Physeter > Physeter macrocephalus. Next base: position 155,879,131 of record NC_041220.1, on the reverse strand, counting down.
TAGGAGCACTATCTTGCCTTCTATCTATTGGACAGACGAGGTCTCTCCCACTACCATTTTCCCCTTGAGTGAGGGGTGATACTGCTGATGTAACTGTATGCTGCCTACAAGAGATGAACTTCAGCTTGAAGGACACACATAGGCTCAAAGTAAAGGAAGGGAAAATGATATTCCGTGCAAATAGAAACCAAAAGAGAGTAGGGTAGGTATACTCATACCAGACAAAACAGACTTTAAGGCCAAAATGGTAACAAGAAACAAATAAGGTTACTATAATGATAAAAGGGTCAATTCATTAAGAAGATATAGTAATCATAAATATATATGCACCTAATATCAGAGCACCTAAATATGTTAAGCAAATACTAACAGATCTGAAGTGAGACAAGTTTGGTAGCCAAAGAGAAAATGATGAGAATTTAAGGAAAGGAGAATTTATTACTTACTAAGTAATATGTTAAAGAGTTCACCCTGAACAACTGTATGATCATACTGTTCATCTCTTCCCATCTGTGACACAGAGGCTCCAAAGATGGTCCTCAACGAATTATACCTTTTGGTACTCACATCTCTGTGTAGTCTTCTCCTGCTGAATCTGGACTAGTTCTGTGACTTACTTTTGACAAATAGAATATTGTAGAAGTGACACTGCATGACTTCCAGGCCTTGGTTAAGCCTTGCAGTGTCCACATGGGTATCTTGGAACGTTCACTCTGCAAGAAGCCAGCTGCCATTTAAGTCCAACAACCCTGTGACCACCGTGCTGTGAGGAAGCTACCAGCCCTGTGGAGAAGCAGCAGGGGGAGAGGGAGATTGGCCTGGCCAGCTGCAGTGGGGTCAGCTGTCTAAGTCCAGGCGACAACACATGCGTGAAAAAGCCACCTTGGATATCCAGTCCAAATAAGCCTTTATACGGCTCCAGCTCCAGCTGTCATTGAACTGCAGCCACATGAGCGCAAGCAGTGAGAACCACGTGGATGAGTCCAGTCAACCCACAGCATCATGAGATAAGAAACTATTTGGTTAAGTCATGACATTTGTTGAGTGGCAGTAGAAAACGGGAACATCATCTGTCCGTAAAGAGTCTGAAAATTATGTTTTTTAAAAACAGGCAATCAAAGGAGTCAAATGGTTTTGAAATTGAACATGTCTCCCTTATCGAGGAAGGGAAAGTATCCAACCTTATGATTCCCCAGGATACTGGAATGGATACCCACACTTTAAAAAAATACCTGTCAGACAAACACGTGGAAGTGTGGAAAAGGACGCTCTAACTGCCGGAGGTGGGGCTAGCACAGCTGTAACATTAATTATGGGCTTGTGGAGATTGGGGTGGTGGGGAAAAGAACTACAAACTTAAGGGAGAGGAAAAGACCCGCTCAGAGTCTTGGACCAAAAATGCTTCACTACAAAGAAGAATTTTAAGGGCACAATTGGCAGTGCCTGGTGGGGTATGTATTTGAACTTTGTAGAGAAAGGATTAAAGCACATTGTAATTTTAGGTGTAGAATTAAATAGCTTACATACAACCAATGACTTGAATATAAACCTAGGGAGAGACCAAAATTCTTTGAAAACTCTTAATTCACATTTTACTGAATGTATTTAAGGCTTAGGCTGTGGTTTTCTTTGTGAAGAATATTAAGCTATTCGGTTAAAATCCATATAAATGATGCAGTGATTATCAAAATTAACATTTTAATGAAATTGCCTCATTTCATGCCCTTTATTTTATTGTATTTTTTAAACCTTTGCAGCAAAATTTCAGGTTAGGCACTCTGATTTAGAAACTGCTACTAAGAGAGTTTCATTGGCGTATAATATTTGTTTTTGGTTTGACCTAAATTTTTTGTCCAGTTAACTCATTTTTTGCTGAATGAATATTGCCTTTGGCCTTTGAATTACTTAATCTTTAACTAATGGATGAAACTGGTACTTATATTTAAGATTCATATAGGGCAGCAGGATCTCTTGAGATAAAAATTAAATTATTTTATACACCTGTGTGATACTAAACAACTCTTGCCTCATACATTCCTTCAATAAGTATTTATTGAGTACCTAGCAGGTGAAAGGCATTTGGGATACAGCAGTGATTTTCAATGGGGAATGATTTTGCCCCCTAGGGGCTATTTAGCAATGTCTGGAGACATTTTTGTTTGTCACAATTGGAGGGTGGCTGTTACTGGCATCTAGTGGGTAGAAGGCAGGGAGGCTGCTAAATATCCTACAATGCACAGGACAGACCCCCAAAACATTTTCTGCCCAAATGTCAGTAATGCTGAGGCTGAGAAACCCCGGGCTACGTAAGATGTAAATACCCCCTGCCCCCAAGGATAACCACTATCCTGGCTTCTAACACCATAGAATAGTTTGATCCCCACTGGGAACTTATATTAATATAATCACATAGCGTAAACTATTTATTTTCCTTTCTTCTTGTACTCAGTGTTGTGTCTGAGATACATCCAAGTCGTCATGTGCCATTGTGTGAATGTACCACAATTTCCTTATCCATTTTACCACTGATGGACATTTGGGTGATTTTCAATTGGAGGCTGTAAAGAATTGCATTGCCATTGACATCAGTCTTGTATGTGTCTTTTGGTGAATATATGTATGCATTATTGTTTGGCATATTCCTAGGAGTGGAACTGCCGGGTCATAGGGTATGCATGTGTTCAGGCCAACACCCTGTTTTATGTGGCTACATCATTCCTTCCAGATCTCGTGATATCTGTATCTCTTTAATTCTATTGGTTCTAATAGTCTTCCTTTACCTTATTCTTTTACTCTTTCTCAGTGTCTGACTGAGCTCCTTCTATTCTGCCGGCTACTGAAACAAGCTGCAATCCATCAATACATGCTGTCATCTACACACATACTCTTGAGGGCATGTGGAGAAAGTGCCATTATGACTGAAAGACATCACTTTGAATAAGCGATCTCAATTTATGTCTCACAAAGGAGGGTTTGGAGAAGAATGTCTTAAAGTTACTTAAGAAGTAGTTAAAGCTTTGTCAGCTGAGTGAGGGGTGCAAGAAGGCACAAGCATGCAACATGCAACAGGCCCAGGCTAAATAGTACAAACTCTATTAAAAGTATTGGGAGTCCCAAAGTTCTGGTGAGAGGTTGGTAACAGCTCACCATGACGTCTTTGGAAAGGCGAGGGTTAATCTACATCCTCTCATTCATTTCTGGCTGCTTGACTTGCTTCCAGTATGAAAGCATTCTTCCCATCCTCTTTCTGCCCGTCTATAGCTTCAGGGATGTGTTATTTGAAGAGTCCAATACCAAAATTTCCAAAAGCATTCTAGTTGGCTCAGAACATCTGAAGAACTCTCTAAACCAATGGCTATTTACATTTAAATTCACTAAAGAAAATAAAATAAAATTAAAATCCAATTCTTCTGTTACACCAGCCACATTTTAAGTGCTCAATCGCCACAATTACAGGCTATCATATTCCATCACTGCAGAATGATCTGTTGGACAACGCTCTTCTATATGCTTATCTAGAGATATTTCCCCAAGGACTACCAAGATGATCCTCCTCCAAAATTTTACCATGATGCCTATCTTATTCTAAAGGAAGGGGGCAGTTTGGCCAGCTGGATCCGATTGTTGGAAGGCAAACAGAGATAGAAATGGTGTCCGGGGACAAGACATTACGTTGTCCAAACCTTGCAGCTGCCCAGTCTCTGGAAAACAATTTTTTCTAGTTTATCCCTCAAATTAAGAAATACTATATTTTTCTAAAATAATATGGTTTCTCAAGATTGTAAGTAATACTGTTTCAGTATTTCCCCAAATGTATTCACTGTGACCAAGTGCATAGAAAACTGGCAAAAACTTTGAATAACACCACCAATCATAAAATAAGAACTAAATTAAAAGCTAATATGTCCTAAATGATTACCACATGCCAAACATTGTACGACTTATGTTACTTGTGTTCCCTAATTCAAGCTTCCCAATAACCCAGTAAAGAAGGTGTTGTCATGTCCATTTTAGAGATGAGAAAACTGAGGTTCAGAGAGATCACTTAAAAGGTCCCAGTTCACACACTCAGTAACTGGCAGAACCAGAACATAGATTCTAAATCCAATGTCCTTAATTGTTAAGTTGTTCTGTGGAAATTCTGATACGGGTCTACAAGCACAGAACTTAGAAGGCACCAGAGTGGCATTTCAGCAGCACTGGTAATAATGCTTCTAAGGGTGATGAGTATTATTAGTACTTATAAGAAGCTTCTATTTCTCATATGATTTGGGGCAAATCGCATCATCCCACTGGGCTTCACTTCTTTCATTTGGAAGACGAGGGAGCTTGGACTAAAGTAGTGGTTTCCAAACTGTGCTCCATGCAATCCTTCTGAGACAGGGACACGTGTCAGTGGGAAGAGCTCTGGATACTCCTGTGTCTTTTCAACCAGAAATCCTCCACTGCTTTATGCATTGGGACTGTGGGTTAGGTTTCTTTTGAAGAAAGTGTTCTACTGCTAAAAGCAGTAGGAAAACCAATGGATAGAGAGAATGATTGCTAATGCTTCATCAAATTCCAGTAAGCCTTAGTCTGCAATTCTAAATCCAATTTTGAGTTTCCATGAAGGTGTCCGGCATCCTCATCTAACTTAGAGAACAAAGGTTTATTGGATTTTGTTGCTTTTCTATTCTTCACGTTTCAAGAATGACAATAATATTGTTTGCAATTTTATATTGCAAATGTAGAGCAATTCAGTAATAATCACAACACCCTAGGAGCTAGGTAATACTATTACTCTCATTTTACTGATAAGGAAATGAGGCTCAGAAAGGTTACAGCACTTTTAATAAAGTCACATGGTTGGAAAGTGGTAGCATTTACTTCCCTGACCCTAGACTTTGGGCTTGGCCAATGCCCGGCTTTGGCCAATGGAAGGAGGTACGGAGTGCCAGGTCAGAGCCTACACTTCTAGAGGCCTTGCGTGTTCCTGCTTGCCCACTCACGCTCTCCACTGCCATGTGCATACCACACCCAAGCTAGCCCCCGGTCCAAAGAGGATGAGAGACTTGCGGTGTAGTCCTGAACTGATCCTGCCTCTTCCAGGCAGGCCCTCCCCAACCAGTTTTCAGATGCATGAGAAAGAAATGCTTATTTCCAGACACAAAGGACAAATATTATATGATTCCACTTTTATGAAATATCTGGAATAGGCAGTTTCATACAGGCAGAAAGTAGATTGAGGTGACCAGGGGCTAAGAGTAGAGAGGAATGGAGAGTTTTTGCCTAATGGGTCCAGAGTTTCTGTTTGGGGTGATGAAAGCTTTGGAAATGAGCAGTAGTGATGGTTACACAACGCTGTGAGAATAATGAATACCTCTGAATTGTACACTTAAAAGTGGTTAACGTGGCAAATTTTACATTATATATATTTTACCACAATAAAAAAATAGGAGTGTTCGTTGTTATAAGACACTGAGATCTTGTGGTTATTTGTTATGAAGCAACAGCTGACTGATACAGCCTCTATCTAATAGTATGACAGCTATTATGTAGAGAGGAGAATGAGAGTTTGATGGGACAATGAATATGAGTAAGAGAAGAAGAAAGAGGGGGAAAATATCAGACTCAACATCTGGTTTGCTAAATGAAATCTCTCCATGTTAAAAATAAATTGGGGGCTGGGCCATGGAAGGAACAGACTGTTGGGGCAATTACAAGAGACCATTTACCAGTGCCTTATGCCATCTCGGGGTCATTGCCATGGAGGCGCTGCTGTCATGGGTTATGTAAGATGATCAGAGGAATTCGGTAAGCTGGAAACACTTTGAAAACATTAAAAAATTTGAAGCCAACACAAATGTGGAGCCTGCAAGCTTGGAAGAGACTAGAAAGAGACAGGTAGTGTCATCTGCCAAGTTGAAGCTGTTAGAAAGTGTAGTTCCTATCCCGAGACAATTCTTGAAAAAAAAATCACATTCTTATGCAATTCCAGTCAATCTGCCTTGAGAGCTGCTTTCCATTTCCCTCTTAGTTCCGAAGATATTTATGTTTGATTCTGCTCTCCGTCAGCGCTGACTCCACCTTCTGCTGACCAGTTCTGCGGTGCCCGCTCAATACAAGAAGTTAATATATTTTTAAACGATAAAATTAAACAAAGGGCCAGAGACTGTCATGGAATACGTGGCACAATTACAAATGGGAGGTGGCAGTTGAAACCTTTTTTATACATAGGCTGAGGGGCATGAGATTGTTCAAAAAATGAGGTGGTAGCCAAAAGTCTCAGCAGCAAGCGATGTGATTGCAAAATGGAAATAATAATCATAACGGTAATAATCATAATAATAGGCCTGTTAAGAGGATTGTTGTGAGGACAAATTATAGACGGGGGAACTGCTTTTAGTATCTAAGAAGAAAGGTGTTATGCAAATTCCAGTTCTTTTTCTTTTAACTGCTTTTCCTTAAAGACTGCCAAAAAAAGAAAAGAAAGGAAAAGAAAAAAAGATCCTAGTGGGTGGATGAAAGCAGGGATTGAGGGAGGAAAGGGAGAGAAAATAATTTAAAGAAGCAAGTGACAGAAGTATTACTTGGCCATCGCTTTGGCTTTAATAATCTTCATCCACCTAGTCGCACAACTATGTAGGAGGTGGGGTGATTGCGAGATTCTTTCCCCCACCTCTTGCTCCTGGCCAGGAAGTATCTAGATTTTATGTCCATTTTTCTAAGAGCATCTTCTCTATCTTGTTGAAATGGCTGTTGCCTTCACTTCCATCATTGTGCCCCGTGTTTTTAGCACTGACTGAGAATATTCCCCCCAGGGAACTATAAATGCCGGGTCCCAAGGGCAGACACGGATAATGGGTGCTCGAGGACAGTTAGTGTGCAAAGGCCAGTATGTGCAACTGTTGTTTGAAACCGAGCATTTCAGAAGGCAAGGCTGAAGAGCAGCTTGTTGCAATTAATGCGGAGAGAAGTTAAATTCCTATCTTGGACTCCACGGGGATGGCTGACTTTGCCATGTGAGACGGTAACGAGAAGCTTATGGTTTTCACGACAACCAGGGCATGAACTGTTTTTCAAATTAATTCACTCAGGGACTTCCCTGGTGGCACAGTCGTTAAGAATCCGCCTGCCAATGCAGGGGACACGGGTTCGAGCCCTGGTCCAGGAAGATCCCACATGCCGCGGAGCAACTAAGCCCGTGAGCCACAACTACTGAGCCTGCGCTCTACAGCCCGCGAGCCACAACTACTGAAGCCCGTGCACCTAGAGCCCGAGCTCCGCTACAAAGAGAAGCCACCGTGATGAGAAGCCCGCTCGCCGCAACTGGAGAAAGCCCGCGTGTAGCAACGAAGACCCAACGCAGCCAGCCAAAAATAAATAAATAAATAAAATTTTAAAATTCATTCAGTAATAACCTATAATGGAAAAGAATCTGAAGAAGAATATATATACACACATATACATATTTATATATATGTAACTGAATCACTGTGCTGTATACCTGAAACTAACACAACATTGTAAATGAACTATACTTCAATTTAAAAAATGGTTTAAAAAAAGGTAAAAAAAAATTCCTTCAATAACTGTATTTGGGGAAAATGACTTTTTAATCAAGGAATAGAATGCCTCTTGTCTCCTTTCTCCTTGGTCTATTTGGACGCAATCTTGAACCATCTTACTGAGGTATTATGTTGATCACACCATTTCCCTTCTCAAAATTTCCAGCAGCATCTCAGATTCAAAGAAGATTCCCAATCTTCTTCTCCCAGTAGGGGATACTCCACTTATATTTGTTTTAAAGACCACTGGACTTGGTTAAACAAATGTTTGACAATGCCCTACTATGCATCCAAGACTATTCCAGGCTATATGGATACAGCAGTGAACCAAGAAAAGAATCCCTGCCTGTCTGGGATTGTCATTCTGTGGAGGCACCTGGGACTCAGGCATTGGAGTAGAGGATGCCCTAGCTGGCTGGGAGTGGCCTGGGCAAGCCCCTTCCACCTCTGGCCACCTGTATCCTCATCCAGAAGATGCAGAAACTGGACCGGACCTCAAACGACATGGGTTTCTCCTAGAGACTCAAAGCTGCTTACCCATCCAGTGGATGAGTCCCCTATATTAATCAAGCTGTTTTGTTCAATGTCATTCACCTAAAACTTCCTGCACCCTCTTCTTCCACAACAAATGATACCCCAGCCTCCTTCTTCAGGACACTCTCCAGGAATCACTCCTTTTAAGTCTTCCCAGATTACCCCATCTGTTTCCAAGCCTACTGATGTCTATAGTAACCTCTCAACATCCACGGACAGCTCTGCAGGGGTGGGAGGAAGGAAAGACTCTGCTTTTCCTTCAAGAAAAGAGGGGACAGAAAAGAAAATTGGGAAAGGGGAGAAACACCTTGCTTGGCTACCTGGAGTCACATGGCTTGGACTGCTTTTATCAGAAGGTTTCAACATGCATGGTCAGGATCTACTTGGGGCCAACCAGTGATCATTTATTTCACACCTACTGTATGTTAGGAACTGTGTAAAGCACTTCACACCCAATATTTCTCATGTACTCCTTCAGGTATGTTAGGGATTCAGTGTTATTGTTCTCATTTAGAGATGAAGATACAGAGGCTCCGGAAATTAAAATACTTTGAGCCCAGGAGCCAGAAATTTAAAAAAAAAAAAAAAATCCTAATCTATCAAAGCACATCTACTCCTGCTGCAGGAGGAGGGTCTTTGCTAGAGACACAGCGGCAGGCTCCACACTGGGCAGACCAGTCACAAGGGGCAGGATGAAGTAGGATGAGGGATGAAAGATGCCTTGACCCACACGTCTTCGCAAACGCTGCTGCCTGCTGTTGTTACTAAACCATGATTGTTCTTATGAGTAATTCCTATCTCCAGAGCCCTGAGGGAGAACATTCCAGAAGACACAGAGGAGAGTCTAGCCCAGTGATGGAGTCGGCTCATTTCACTGCTGTGTAAAGAACTGCTCCCCCACTCCCCGCCCCGTGCACGTTGCATGTTCTCGGAGCTTCTGTCTGAGCTCATCATCCCTGAGGATCCGAGAATAACTCCTGCAGGAGCAGATAGGATGCTCTAAACTGCTGTCAGCCATGAGTCTGGGTAGCCTGGGAGTGTGACGCTTTACAAAGCAGGTTTCTAAAGCAGGATCTTGACACCTGTCTAGGTCGGCAGCCTCCCAGGATGGATTTCAGTCTCCCGGGTCTGACGATCGCTCTCTCTCAGGCCTTGTCAAGTCACGTAACACTGTCTGTTGCCTGGCTGTGCGTCCTCATCAGTATGGTTCACGTGGGAGACGATAAGGGAACATCGGAAACCATCTGAATCCAAGTCATCAGAGCTATGTCAGCTCCCATTTATTATTTATCACCGACTGCACCAGGCCTCTGCTGGGCTGCTTGACCCTCATCCTCTCTAATCTTTAAAGGCACTCTGCAAGGTAGGTTTCATTATTTCCACTTTACATGTGAGAAAACAGGCTCTCTTCAAAGAGGTTAAGCATCTTGTCCAAGGCCACACAGCTCATTCGAGGTACAGCCAGGAATCCAACCCAGGCCACCTGCGCCAATGTTCTTTCCCTTTGTCCTTGGTAAAGTCATTATCAGTAATCAGAGCGCCCACATCCCAAAGTTTTGCCTTTCTCTGTTGGCTCATTTGAGCTGCCCACTAAAGATACATGCTGTGTTCGTCTTGACAGGCTGCAGAGCATGTTCCCATATTATGTCTTTTAATCTCCATAATGCCACTGACAGGTAAGTATCACTTCCTCCATTTGGTAATTGACTAAACTGTGGTGCAGAGAGGCTAAGCAATTTGACCACCATACCCAGCAGGGCAGGATTTGACAGCTGTAAAGCAGAGCTTCTGTCGATGTCTTGGAAACACAGAATGGGGAAAGAGCAACTCCAGCTTGTGGGAAATAGGTGGACAAATGGTGGAGAGCCACAGGGAAGGCAGCTTTGGAGCTCGATCTGGATGGATGGGTAAGAGCTTGACAAGGAAAGGGGTTCCCAGGAGCACTGAAGGTGCAAACAGTTCTACAGGTAGGAATGCTTTGGGTCTGGTTAGGGAAGAGTGTATTTCTAAGTGTAACTAGCACACAAGATGGGTGGGTGGTTCTTGAGAGAGAGAGGAGGTGAAAAGGAAGGCTGGGGAGAGCGGAGCAAGACCCTGTTGATGCAAAGAAACCTAGAGAGAACCACTCTTCAGTAGGGGAGTCCTTACAGAGGGAGAGGATGCTGTCAAATGGTAATAGCCGGCAGAAAGTATCCTGTGCATAGGAAACCAACGGGAGTTACAGATGAAAATTTAAATGTATGAGTGCAGTTTGTGTTTTTAGTGGGTGTCTTACAGCAAAGAAAGCTCTAAAATGCCTGTTGCTACTATTAGAATTTAGGAAACCCATTCATTTTTTCAGAAAGAAGCCAGACACGGAATAAAGGTTTTCAAAACCAAGCAGCCAAATCGGGATCTCATTCATCCACTTATTCATTCATTCACTTTTCTTTTCATTCAAACATTTAGGTACCTGGGACCATGCTAGGCTATAGGGAAATGAAGAACATAACAGGTTCCTTGTCCTCAAGAAGCCCACAGTCTAGACTAAAAGATCAATATCATTGCAACGAAGGTGTCATGTAGAAGCACACATGGGTACATGGCGGCATGAAGGGGGAGGCGGTCAACCCTTCCCAGGGAAGAATTTGCAAACTAGGAGATGCTTCAACTGGTCTTGAGGGATGGAGGAGTTTATCAGGCGGGTAAGGAAATGAACGAACTTTCAGGCCGCGGGAATAACAAGTCCAAAGAAAACAATGTAGGAGAGAAAACCGTGCACTTGGGGGCTGCTGGAAGTCTGGTAAGGCCACAGCAGAGGACAGGCAGGGCGTGAGGCTGACCAGGAGTGTGGGCCCCATCACAGAGGGTCTTGAATCTATGTAAGCAGTGTGCACTTGATCTCAGATGGCTGTGACCCTGAGGTGGCGGCTTAAGTTGGGGACTGATAGAATCAGTTTTATTTTGAAAGGTTCCCCCAGCCAACAGTGCAGGCAAATGTCAGGGGTGTCGGGGAGAAGGTGACTCAGTGATAGAGTCATTGTCACATCCCAGGTAAGGCAGGATGACGGCTTAAACTAAAGATGTGGAGATGGAGCCGAAGAGAAAGGGAGATATAAAAACGATTTGAAGGAAACCTGTGTCCAGAGACCTCACCTTCTGGATGATGTCTACGAATGAAAAGGTAAAAGGCACAGATGGAATTAGTGGAATGGAAAGTACAAATGAGGTTGTTCTGGCGCCAGAAGTAGCTGGGGCTCCCAGGTGTTCCTAGCAGTTAGTGATCACAGCCACTACCTCCCAAGCCACATGTATCAGAACTGGAACTCTGCAGAGCTCTGCTGGGATTGAACTTGTACTTGAATATCAACAATCAGGCTGTGGTACTGTGGAGAAACAGTACGGAGATTCCTCAAAAAACTAAAAATAGAGTTGCCATATGATCCTGCAATCCCACTCCTGGGCATATACCCAAAGACAGCTCTAATGCAAAAAGATACACGCACCCCCATGTTCATAGCAGCACTATTTACAATAGCCAGGTCATGGAAGCAACCTAAATGTCCACTGACAGATAAATGATAAAGAAGATGTTGTATATATACACAATGGAATACTACTCAGCCACAAAAAAGAACGAAATAATGCCATTTGCAGCAACATGGATGGACCTAGAGGTGATCATACTAAGTGAAGTAAGTCAGACAGAGAAAGACAAATATCATATGACATCACTTATACATGGAATCTAAAAAAAATGATACAAGTGAACTTATTTACAAAAGAGAAATAGACTCACAGACTTAGAAAACAAACTTATGGTTACCAAAGGGGAAAGCGGGGGCTGGGAGTGGTCAATTAAGAGTTTGGGGGGCTTCCCTGGTGGCGCAGTGGTTGAGAGTCCGCCTGCCGATGCAGGGGACGCGGGTTCGTGCCCCGGTCCGGGAAGATCCCACACGCCGCGGAGCGGCTGGGCCCGTGAGCCATGGCCGCTGAGCCTGCGCGTCCGGACCCTGTGCTCCGCAACGGGAGGGT
>NC_041220.1:155864138-155866769 GCF_002837175.3 Physeter macrocephalus | reverse complement strand
CATATGTGTGTGTGTGTAACTGAATCACTTTGCTGTACACCTGAAACTAACACAGCATTGTAAATCAACTATACTTCAATTGAAAAAAAGTCAACCAAGGAAAGATTAGAAAAAAATAAGAAGGCAATGGTAAGGGCTCTGAACTCTTGTTCCAGTTGATAACTTTTACATGCATGTTAGGGGAAGGGGGAAAGTTTAAAATAGAGAAATGTTATTTCTAACCCTGGCAAGGAATAGAGATGATGCCATTAAAGAAGCTGTAATTCAAAGATGGCACGTACAGAGGCAGCTTGTAAACAGCTACAGGACAAAATGTACCTTCTTACCAGGAGGAAAAATCAGGTTAAGGAAGAATAGGTACATAGCTCAAACACAGCTACCTGAAGACAACACCCCAAATCTTATGAAACCTAGCAATGCCCTAATCCTCTGAGAGGTGACAGATTTTCTGTCGACCACGATCATATTTTCATTGATGGGAAGAGGTTGTGGGACTTCTATGAAATTTCTGAAGTGTGCCTTCCATGCTTGAATTTAGCCTCAACCTAGGAAAACAATTTACTCTAATCAATGGCTATAATTTCTCCATGGCAAGGCTTAGAGAAATCCCGTCTTCCTGTCTATTGGGAAATACTGCTTTGAATGTGAACTTGGACCGCACTAACCTTGCAACTGAATTCTGAGACCTTTCTACTTTGTATTAATAGGGTTTATAGGGTGCACTTGAGCTGACTATATGAAGAAAGTGTTTCACTCACAAAAGCTCTCCAATTACTACAGGAAGAATCATATAAAGATAACTTTTCAAAAGCAGATATCCATTGGGGTTAAAAACAAAGAAAAAAACAAGCAAATAGAAGTAGTGGGTGGAATCATTTCCTTGCTATAGAACCTAAGAGCATAGCTTAGGTTATTTCCCTCCGCATGTCCCCAAATAATAACAGATTAGAGTTTTTGTAGTATCATTGTCTTTTCTTCTTTCTACTTTCAAGGCTATGAAGAACAGAGAGGGTATAGGTTGGTGATCTCCCTTTTTAATCATCCCATATTTTCCATTCCTGCCACCAAGTGGAAGCTTAACTTCATGTCCAGAACCAGAGTGAATTAAAAAGGATGCAAATGAAAAATATATGCAACAATCTTTTAAAAATATGAACAAATTTTTGTCTCTTACACTATTTTTTTTCTTGAGTTTCATTAATGTCCAAGGGGGATCAATATTCAACTAGGTAAAATAGTAAAAAAGTCCCATAGGGTGGTGAGGGGATAAGAAAAGGTGAATATAAAAATTGAGTTCAAGAGCGAGAGTTTTCAAAATTACTTGATGCCTAATACAAAAATACTATGCATAGAAAAACAATATGAAACAAAATACAGCAAGGTCTGAATGGATCATAATATGTTGGAAACAATGGTAAGGGATTAGCAGGAAATATAAACTAGGTAGGAGACTATTACTATGTGAATATTATTTTGATAATATTATAAAGCCTTGTTTTTCATATTTGATGAACAGTAGCAACATTAAAATTACCACGAGACATGATTATATAAACACACATTAGGATTTCTTTTAAAAAATGCATTTTCGGGGACCTCCCTGGTGGTCCAGCAGTTAAGAATCCGCCTTCCAATGCAGGGGACGCGGGTTCGATCCCTGGTCGGGGAACTAAGATCCCACATGATGGGGGCCCCTAAGCCCGTGCGCCACAACCGGAGAGAAGCTGCAACTACTGGGCCCGTGCGCTCTAGAGCCCATGCGCCACAACTAGAGAAGCCCACACGCCGCAGCAAAGACTCGGTGCAGCTCACCCCTGCACCAGAAAAAGCATTTTCTTTGCCCAGATGAGACCTTAATGGCTCCTTTTTTTTTTTTTTTTTAAATGGCTCCTTTTAAACTCATGTAATATGTCTTTAAACATATGCCCCACAGCACTGTTAGGGGAAGTGTGAACAGAACAGCTGAAGCAGTCGATTTGCATAGTTAATAACTCACCCTTTACATGCTTTGCTCTTATTCACGTGTAGTTTCTCCCTGTAGATGAACTGCTGTTCATTTAAAGAAAGGGAAATAAGAGCCCTCCATGTAGATCGCAGAAAATGATTAAACAGGAATGGTACTTCAAGCTTCAGTTTGAAATGTGGCTAGCTGGGTCACCCTTCACCTTCCAAGTTGTGCCAGATCCTAACCTGGGCCGGGTCTGCTGCTTGAAGAGACTTGGGTGGGGGCTGGCTGCGGCTTAAGATGCCATTCTGGGGCTTCCCTGGTGGCACAGTGGTTAAGAATCTGCCTGCCAATGCAGGGGACACGGGTTCGAGCCCTGGTCCGGGAAGATCCCACATGCCACAGAGCAACTAAGCCCGGGCGCCACAACTACTGAGCCTGTGCTCTAGAGCCCGCGAGCCACAACTACTGAGCCCGCGTGCCACGACTACTGAAGCCCGCACGCCTAGAGCCCATGCTCCACAACAAGAGAAGCCACCACAACGAGAAGCCCGTGAACTGCGATGAAGAGTAGCGTCCACTCCCTGCAACTAGGGAAAGCCCGCGCACAGCAACGAAGACCCGATGCAGCCAATAAATAAATAAATAAATAAACAAACAAAATAAATTTATATTAAAAAAAAAAA
>NC_041220.1:155847576-155858480 GCF_002837175.3 Physeter macrocephalus | reverse complement strand
CAGCAGTGAGAGGCCCGCGTACCGGAAAAAAAAAAAAAAAAAAAAAAAAAAAAAAAAAAAAAGAGTTTGGGATTAATGGATACACACTACTATATATAAAATAGGTAAACAACAAAGACCTACTGTATAGCACAGGGAACTATATTCAATATCTTGTAATAACATATAATGGAAAAGAATACATATGTGTGTGTGTGTGTAACTGAATCACTTTGCTGTACACCTGAAACTAACACAGCATTGTAAATCAACTATACTTCAATTGAAAAAAAGTCAACCAAGGAAAGATTAGAAAAAAATAAGAAGGCAATGGTAAGGGCTCTGAACTCTTGTTCCAGTTGATAACTTTTACATGCATGTTAGGGGAAGGGGGAAAGTTTAAAATAGAGAAATGTTATTTCTAACCCTGGCAAGGAATAGAGATGATGCCATTAAAGAAGCTGTAATTCAAAGATGGCACGTACAGAGGCAGCTTGTAAACAGCTACAGGACAAAATGTACCTTCTTACCAGGAGGAAAAATCAGGTTAAGGAAGAATAGGTACATAGCTCAAACACAGCTACCTGAAGACAACACCCCAAATCTTATGAAACCTAGCAATGCCCTAATCCTCTGAGAGGTGACAGATTTTCTGTCGACCACGATCATATTTTCATTGATGGGAAGAGGTTGTGGGACTTCTATGAAATTTCTGAAGTGTGCCTTCCATGCTTGAATTTAGCCTCAACCTAGGAAAACAATTTACTCTAATCAATGGCTATAATTTCTCCATGGCAAGGCTTAGAGAAATCCCGTCTTCCTGTCTATTGGGAAATACTGCTTTGAATGTGAACTTGGACCGCACTAACCTTGCAACTGAATTCTGAGACCTTTCTACTTTGTATTAATAGGGTTTATAGGGTGCACTTGAGCTGACTATATGAAGAAAGTGTTTCACTCACAAAAGCTCTCCAATTACTACAGGAAGAATCATATAAAGATAACTTTTCAAAAGCAGATATCCATTGGGGTTAAAAACAAAGAAAAAAACAAGCAAATAGAAGTAGTGGGTGGAATCATTTCCTTGCTATAGAACCTAAGAGCATAGCTTAGGTTATTTCCCTCCGCATGTCCCCAAATAATAACAGATTAGAGTTTTTGTAGTATCATTGTCTTTTCTTCTTTCTACTTTCAAGGCTATGAAGAACAGAGAGGGTATAGGTTGGTGATCTCCCTTTTTAATCATCCCATATTTTCCATTCCTGCCACCAAGTGGAAGCTTAACTTCATGTCCAGAACCAGAGTGAATTAAAAAGGATGCAAATGAAAAATATATGCAACAATCTTTTAAAAATATGAACAAATTTTTGTCTCTTACACTATTTTTTTTCTTGAGTTTCATTAATGTCCAAGGGGGATCAATATTCAACTAGGTAAAATAGTAAAAAAGTCCCATAGGGTGGTGAGGGGATAAGAAAAGGTGAATATAAAAATTGAGTTCAAGAGCGAGAGTTTTCAAAATTACTTGATGCCTAATACAAAAATACTATGCATAGAAAAACAATATGAAACAAAATACAGCAAGGTCTGAATGGATCATAATATGTTGGAAACAATGGTAAGGGATTAGCAGGAAATATAAACTAGGTAGGAGACTATTACTATGTGAATATTATTTTGATAATATTATAAAGCCTTGTTTTTCATATTTGATGAACAGTAGCAACATTAAAATTACCACGAGACATGATTATATAAACACACATTAGGATTTCTTTTAAAAAATGCATTTTCGGGGACCTCCCTGGTGGTCCAGCAGTTAAGAATCCGCCTTCCAATGCAGGGGACGCGGGTTCGATCCCTGGTCGGGGAACTAAGATCCCACATGATGGGGGCCCCTAAGCCCGTGCGCCACAACCGGAGAGAAGCTGCAACTACTGGGCCCGTGCGCTCTAGAGCCCATGCGCCACAACTAGAGAAGCCCACACGCCGCAGCAAAGACTCGGTGCAGCTCACCCCTGCACCAGAAAAAGCATTTTCTTTGCCCAGATGAGACCTTAATGGCTCCTTTTTTTTTTTTTTTTTAAATGGCTCCTTTTAAACTCATGTAATATGTCTTTAAACATATGCCCCACAGCACTGTTAGGGGAAGTGTGAACAGAACAGCTGAAGCAGTCGATTTGCATAGTTAATAACTCACCCTTTACATGCTTTGCTCTTATTCACGTGTAGTTTCTCCCTGTAGATGAACTGCTGTTCATTTAAAGAAAGGGAAATAAGAGCCCTCCATGTAGATCGCAGAAAATGATTAAACAGGAATGGTACTTCAAGCTTCAGTTTGAAATGTGGCTAGCTGGGTCACCCTTCACCTTCCAAGTTGTGCCAGATCCTAACCTGGGCCGGGTCTGCTGCTTGAAGAGACTTGGGTGGGGGCTGGCTGCGGCTTAAGATGCCATTCTGGGGCTTCCCTGGTGGCACAGTGGTTAAGAATCTGCCTGCCAATGCAGGGGACACGGGTTCGAGCCCTGGTCCGGGAAGATCCCACATGCCACAGAGCAACTAAGCCCGGGCGCCACAACTACTGAGCCTGTGCTCTAGAGCCCGCGAGCCACAACTACTGAGCCCGCGTGCCACGACTACTGAAGCCCGCACGCCTAGAGCCCATGCTCCACAACAAGAGAAGCCACCACAACGAGAAGCCCGTGAACTGCGATGAAGAGTAGCGTCCACTCCCTGCAACTAGGGAAAGCCCGCGCACAGCAACGAAGACCCGATGCAGCCAATAAATAAATAAATAAATAAACAAACAAAATAAATTTATATTAAAAAAAAAAAAAAGATTCCATTCTGCCCGAGTGGAGTAGCGAGGGCACCAGGGAAAGCCCTTTGCTGCCCTCTCAGCTACCTGGATGTGAAGATGAGCCAGGTGTGGGAGGTCTCGTTCAAGCCTGGGCCCCTCAGAGCACTGCCATCCGGTCTAGGGCTAAGTGCAGTTCTAGAATCTCCCGATTTCGAATCAGGACCTGAGAAATGTTGGTGAGCGGGTCCCCCATGGATACTTGAGACAAAATAAGTGTTAGGGTGACAGCAAGAGCCCCACAACTATTTTGAATCCTATACTGTATGTCCCCAGCACTGCTCTCTGTATAGTGTATGTAGATGCACATTTAATTCACATCTGAAAGATTTTAATCAGTGGCCTGAGACAGGTTTCTTATAAGATGAAGCTCAAAATTAGCTCATTTTTATGCATAATACTAAATAAATATAAACTTTGTCAAATATAAGGAACCAGGCTACACAATTGCAGGCATATCTTCCTAAAACAGATCACTTTGACCTTTTTGTGTGGCCTGATTACACGATTGCCCCACATAGTGGTGTGAAAAGATTTAATGTTGGTGGTTTTGTGTAAAAGGCACTAATTCAATTGAGAGTTAAACCCATGTGATGATTACTATGGGAGGCCACATTGTTTATCGTGACAGCACGATGACATGGTCTCCAGTGCAGAGTCCATGACTTAATCACAGAGAACTCTGAGCAACTTAAGCTTATCTACTCACTGAAATTATTTCCGCCAACTCCAGTTGGCTCATCTCATTGACTGGAACCATCACTGACCCAGAGCAAAAGCTTGAAATTTTAGGGGACTTATACTCTATGCTTCACTGTCCCTCAATCTCCACATCAAATACACTGCCGAGTCCTAGTGATCCTTCCTCTATGACACACTTCGCTCTAGACCCAGGATGACTCTGGTCCAGTCCTCTGGCTGTTACTTCTCACCTGGTCTCTTTCAAGAACTTCCAATGGCTTCTCTGTTTCCATCCTTGTCTCCCTTATTCCATTCTCCATAAAGAGCAGCCAGAGTGATACTTTAAAATGCAAGTTGGAAGATTTGACTCTACTGTTTAAAACTTGCCAATGGGGGCTTCCCTGGTGGTGCAGTGGTTGAGAGTCCGCCTGCCGATGCAGGGGACGCGGGTTCGTGCCCCGGTCCGGGAAGATCCCACGTGCCGTGGAGCGGCTGGGCCCGTGAGCCATGCCGCTGAGCCTGTGCGTCCGGAGCCTGTGCTCTGCAACGGGAGAGGCCACGACAGGGAGAGGCCCGCGTACCGCAAAAAAATAAAAAATAAAAAAATAAATAAAATAAAATAAAACTTGCCAATGGTTTCCTCTTTTTCCTAGAATAAAATCCAGACTTCTTTTCATGGTCTAGATCAAGGGTCAGCATACCTTTTTTGGAAAGGGCCAGATAGTCAACGGTTTAAGCTTTGTGGGCCAGGTGGTCTCTTGTTACTACGCCCTCCTTGTAGCACAGAAGTGACCACAGACAATATGTAAGTGTACACGTGTGGCTATGTTACAATAAAACTTGCTTTACAAAAACAGGCAAGGGTCCAGATTTACTGACTTACGTACTTACAGGGAAGTAAGTCAGAAAAAGACAAATATCATATGATACCAGTGATATGTGGAATCTAAAATATGACACAAATGAACTGATTTACGAAACAGAAACAGACTCACACGTGCCGTGGAGCGGCTGGGCCCGGAGGCCATGCCGCTGAGCCTGTGCGTCCGGAGCCTGTGCTCTGCAACGGGAGAGGCCACGACAGGGAGAGGCCCGCGTACCGCAAAAAAATAAAAAATAAAAAAATAAATAAAATAAAATAAAACTTGCCAATGGTTTCCTCTTTTTCCTAGAATAAAATCCAGACTTCTTTTCATGGTCTAGATCAAGGGTCAGCATACCTTTTTTGGAAAGGGCCAGATAGTCAACGGTTTAAGCTTTGTGGGCCAGGTGGTCTCTTGTTACTACGCCCTCCTTGTAGCACAGAAGTGACCACAGACAATATGTAAGTGTACACGTGTGGCTATGTTACAATAAAACTTGCTTTACAAAAACAGGCAAGGGTCCAGATTTACTGACTTACGTACTTACAGGGAAGTAAGTCAGAAAAAGACAAATATCATATGATACCAGTGATATGTGGAATCTAAAATATGACACAAATGAACTGATTTACGAAACAGAAACAGACTCACAGACTTAGAAACAAACTTATGGTTACCTAAGGGGAAAGGGGGGGAGGGATAAATTAGAAGTTTGGGATTAGCAGATACACACTACTATATATAAAATAAATAAACAACAAGGACCTACTGCATAGCACAGGGAACTCTACTCAATACTCTGTAAGAGCCTATAAGGGAAAAGACTCTGAAAAAGGATATATATACATCTCTATATATATATAGCTATATATAGCTACATATATATGTAAACTGAATCACTCTGTTGTACACCAGAAACACAACATTGTAAATCAACTACACTTCGATAAAAAATTAAAAAACAAACAAACAAGCAAACAAAAACGGCAAACGGCCAGATTTGGCCCGTGGGCCACAATTTGCCAACTCTTACTCTAGAAGACCCTCCATCACCCACCCAGTTCCTGTCTCTCTCTCTTGTCTTTTCACACCACTTTTCCCTCTGTGGGCCAAGGACAGCCACGATGTTCTTATTTCTTTTCTCCAAACACTCTAAGCTCTTTCCCTCCCTCCACTCTTTGCCTGGTTGACCTTTCCCACCCTCTCAGTCACACCTTAAATGTCACAGCCTCATTGAGGATTTCCCTGAGTCTCCTATTCCTATGCCATCATTCTCCCTTACAGTGTCCTGTTCTTTTCCTTCATGGCACATGACATCATTTGTAATTATCTATGTGTTTGTTTGTTTCACCTCTTATTGTCCATCTTCCTCACTAGACCATGTGCTTGAGGACGGAAGGGACCAGGTTGCCACTCCATAACCAGCACCTACTGCCATGCCTAGCACACAGTGGGTGCCTAATAAATATTTACTGAATGAATACATTTCATCTCTTTGAGTCTTAGTTTCCTCACCTCTAAAATGGCAGTGACAGTACTTGCCTTAGAGGATTGCTGTGTTGATTAAATATGTGAAGCACCCAGGGAAGTGCCTGGACTCACACATTTCCCTTGCACTTGGTTCTCTTTTACATTGATACACTTTTAAAGATTAGAAAAGCATGGTTTTCTTTTCTTTTCTTTCTTTTTCTTTTTTTTTTTTTTTTTTTTGCGGTACGCGGGCCTCTCCCTGTCGTGGCCTCTCCCGTCGCGGACCACAGGCTCCGGACGCGCAGGCTCAGCGGCCACGGCTCACGGGCCCAGCCGCTCCGCGGCACGTGGGATCTTCCCGGACCCGTGTCCCCTGCATCGGCAGGCGGACTCTCAACCACTGAGTCACCAGGGAAGCCCAGCATGGTTTTCTTTTTATAGCAGATATTTTCATAGTTAAATTAATTCACTCAAGTCTTTATTCTAGAGATAATTGGCAGTGAATGTGGAATGTTGGGCTAGAAATGAATGCTGGAGTAGGTACAGGTGGTCTCCGATATTTGATTTGATGCGTTTCCAGAGAACACAACAGAACTTGAACTTCTTACGCACCTTTGTCTGCTTAAGGTGTCCTTGGGAACTCTAGGATGTGTTGATGGAAGCAGCAGGAATAAATCAAGTGCAAGGAGAGTGAAAGCACCAGAGGCAATCAGTATGCAGAGCACACATGCAGATCCCGAGGGCTTTCACGCCCAACATCCAGCACCTGGACTTGACTCTTTGTTCAAAATACCCTCAGGCTACTGAGTCGTCATGGCCTGAGAGCATGGAGGGAGCATGGTGAGCTAAAAGTACCTGGGACTTTACATTTCCCAATGGGCAGTCCCTAAACAGTGACTTGTCCTGTGGTGGAGTAGAATTACAAATGTTCTATCTGTCTGCCTCTGATGGAACAACTATCAGGTGTGACCTAGGCACTGCCCAAAACGCCCTTGTGGAACGAGCCAAAGTTATCCACCTGGGACTCTGCCTGATGCGGCATCTTTCTTTGGCTTCCTTTTCTTCCAGGTCTTACTTTCCCACTCCCCTAACTCTTTTTCCTGGGAACTCTTCCCTTTAGGTCACTTGCACGTGGATTCTCATCTCAGGGTCAGCTTCTGGGAGCCCAACCTGAGACAGGGAACAAGTGCTTAATGATGAAAACCTGGTACTTTCTCTATAAATTGTCATTTCAATCCCATGTCTTAGCGGTCAGACTTTGGGTGAACTTTTTGTGGAAGGTATACATAGACAAGTCCGGCTCACTTGGAAAGTTTAGATAAATGCCACTCAACCATTTCTGAACCAGAAAGAACAGGAGAAGAAAGCTCCAAGTATTTGGCGCTTGCAAGTAAATCAGAAACAGACCAGATTAAAAGCCGACTCTCCATGGCAAGGTCATGCTGGGAACATTTTCTCTCTACCAAAACATACTGAAATAACCATCATCAATAAGGATCATTCTTTCAAAAGAATGACTGGAAATGTTCCTTTAAACCGAAGAAATGCCAATCTGCATTAGTCTTACATAAAGATTTCTCTGAGCAAAGAGGTAATTACAGCCTGACAGATGCCTAAAATAGCCTTGATCCTGTGTTTCTTTTTCAATCCAGAGGTGGGCAGATACCGCCCTGGTGCCTCTCTGAATTATAGCTTTTGTAAAACTTAGCAGGAAAAAATGAGATCTACTGAATTGCAGTGTTGACGCTACACAAGCCTTGTGATACCTTCTCCTGCTGTCTCCTCTCCTCACTATCCTTCAAGCAAATGAGAAGTCTAAGTTTTCTTCTCCTGTGGTAATGGTTAGAATCCCTTCTCGTGTTGAAAACGGTGCTACACGGTTTCTGCGTGGTCTGGCCCAACGGTTCTCAATCGGTTCACTTGGCATCCATGTTCGACCCTGGGCTCTGCTGGTTACTGGCTCTGCGAAAATACTACGTTCCTCGAGCCTCTACAGCCTCAGTTAGAGCATAAAGAAGACCTTTCCTGTTGGTCCACCGTTTTGTGAAGGTGAACGGTACCCTTTACTCACATATATTAATCATGGAAGAACATACAGCATGAAAATAAGACTGTCAAGAAGCAATACGTTCAGTGGGTCAAATATTTCCCACGCTACTTTACGATACTTTACTTTGCAGGAAGTCAGTTTTTAAAATCTAGGCTTTGATGTCCACAGGTGTAACATTCTCAACATTTGAACTTCATATAGAAAATCACAAATGTATCATAAAAAGTGGTCTGCTATTCACTTCCAAGAGAAAAAAAATAAACATTCTGTTTTCAACAGAGCGGCTATGTTGTATTTTTTCCATGATATATGATTATTTCCTCTTTATTGAAAAGAAAGCAGGATTTTACCTGAGCCTGGGAGAATTACTATTTGTTTATATTTGTCTGCTAGGTCTGCTAGAGAATTACTCAAATGAAAGTATTATATGACCATAAGAGATACTGCATGTTTATATGTACTTTTCTAAAATTAAAACTTTCTGATAAAATTTGTAGCCACTGGAGGATTATGTCAAGTTGCTAAAATAAAATAGATTTTGAACATCCCTGAGTTCTCCGATAATAAGAGAGAAAGTAATGAGGATGGCAAAGCCAAACCCAGGGACAATAACCCCGGCAAAACTAGGTGGGGAGATATCTCTATGAGCGCCATATAGGAGCTGGTGGAGATAAACCACCAAGGTATCTCCGTGGGAGACAACGGAGGGAAGGGAAAGGGGCGCTGATGACTCGGAGACCAGAAATACCCCGGAGTGCCTACAGGTCCTCACAAGAAGTTGGAGATCCACGTCCAGGGGGAGTGTGCTGCAGACACCCCTCATAAACACAGTGACAGCCACCAAGGCAGAGCAGTGAGGCACAAGCACAGAGTTCCCTGTATAATTGCCACTCCGATCCTATAAGAACGAGAGGTAGCATCCACATTGGCTCTATTCCGATAAGGTGGATGTAGCACATCGCTCCACAACAAATGGGGGGAGAAATCAGAAAGTTTATGAAGAGCAGAGGTAGGTCTTATAGGCATTAACATGAATTATGAGTATAACGATATTAGCTCAAATCAAATGTCCAGGGAGAGAGCAAAAAGGCAAAGAAGAGGTTACTTAGCTAATTTCAATAATGTTCATAGTAAGAAAGCAATAGACAATAGCCAGAAAATTTAAAAGGTGAGTAGGTGGTGGTGATGGGGAACTAGGCTATTATACAAAGGCATTAGTCTAATGACAGCCATTAGAACAAAATTATACATCTTCCTGATTACCGTGTGTGTGTGTGTGTGTGTGTGTGTGTGTGTGTGTGTGTGTGTGTAAAAACATGATGATATGCTGTAGCAATTGGTAGGAGACAGAGCTAAGTGAAAAAAGCAAAGTGAATAAAAGTGTGTCTAGTTTACTACCGTTTCTAAGAATGGAGATAGATTAGAGTATGTGCTCATATTAAACAATGCAAGAATGAACCACAAAATAAAATTTAAAAATAAGTGTTACATATGTGGAAGGAAACAGGGAGGAGGGAACGGAGACAGAATTTACACGTACTTCTTTGAATATACATTTTGTAGATTTAACTTGGGAATCATGCAAAGACACATAATTATAAAACAAAGTTAAAGAAAATCCCTAAAAATTGCTTGTTAAGTGAAATAAAGAGCCTGTGTATCCAGTCGGTGTCACGGTTATAGTTATACATAATTTTCAAACAAAATCAAACAAGAGCCATCCCTAACAATTG
Organism: Physeter macrocephalus; assembly: GCF_002837175.3. NCBI lineage: Eukaryota > Metazoa > Chordata > Mammalia > Artiodactyla > Physeteridae > Physeter > Physeter macrocephalus. The sequence goes on along the minus strand of NC_041220.1, from coordinate 155,848,847 downwards.
TAAGTAAAATGAAATAATTGTACCTGTGAATCCAGTTAGAGGAAGAATGGCACAGAGAGGAACTATCTCAAATGATTTTAAAACAGTATTTTGAACATCCATGTGGGATATGCCATGAAGACAAACAGAACTGCAATAAAAATATCTTAAAATGTGTTTCGGTAAGCAGGTTATTTGCAGTAGTGCTGTCATCCTGAGGCTGGTGTGTGGAGAAAGTTATGACGAGAATTGGGACACACAGTTTGAGAAAAAGGAGACAAAGATTTAAGACAGATGAGGTTACATAAAAACCTTTTGTCCTGAATTTGAATCAGACATATTGGTATGAGCTCATGATGTATTTTATCTTGGAAAAATGTACACAAACGTCTTCGTTCTGTCAACGAGCACACGAGCACTCAGATTACTACATATAATTTCCCACTAGAAGGAGTTACGGCTCCTTGGAGAAATGACAGATTTCAGATGTGGAGCAACAAACACACAAGCAGGACCTTGAGTATCTTGTCTTATCAGAAAGTCAAAACGCTAAGAGAAACCATTAGGGTCCTATTGAGAGGACTCAATAGCACTCTGGAATAGGCTCTCACTTACCAAAGAGGAGACAAACTGAACTTCAAGAAGAAGAAGAATATCAATGGATTTAAATAATCAAATATACTTAAATCTATGGGTTCATAATGCTACTTAAAAAATAAAAAACCTGGTTTTTGGGAATGCCAATGAAACAACTAACTGTTTTGAAAAGTGGTAAATAACGGGACAGAATCAACTGGTTGTCCTGCCTTTCATATGAACTATTCCTCAGGGTAGCCAAATACTTTCTCTTTAGAGTTATTCAGCTTATAATTGAAGAAGAAATGATGGAATTAGAGTATCACCTTTCTGTAATCATTCATGAATTGACAGATCTCGGCAAAGATTGTCAACGGTTGCTTACATCACAGAAAGAGATACAATCAGACACCATGCAACTCTAAAGGATAAAAATACACAGCATCGGGACAAAGTGAGAGAGTGGCATGGACATATATACACTACCAAACGTAAAATAGATAGCTAGTGGGAAGCAGCCGCATAGCACAGGGAGATCAGCTGGGTGCTTTGTGACCACCTAGAGGGGTGGCATAGGGAGGGTGGGAGGGAGGGAGACGCAAGAGGGAAGAGATATGGGGCCATATGTATATGTGTAACTGATTCACTTTGTTATAAAGCAGAAACTAACACACCATTGTAAAGCAATTATACTCCAATAAAGATGTTAAAAAAAA
>NC_041220.1:155767701-155847472 GCF_002837175.3 Physeter macrocephalus | reverse complement strand
CGGCAGAGGGAGGCCCGCATACCACAAAAAAAAAAAAAAAAAAAAAAAAAAAGAAAAGAAAATACACAGCATCCTCCATAAGACAGCAGATCAGACTCTTATAGGAAACATCAGAGGACGAAACATCGGAGGACAGATCATGTGACATGACACTCAGGGACACAGTCAGCAAAATTCAGCCTCTGGGAATCTCTACGGGGCAAAAAATTTGTTTCTTTAAATATACATAAATTATTTTGAAAGACAATAAAAAGAGATGGAAGGAAAACTACAGATTTTAAAAGAGTCTTAAAAGACATACTGACAAATCATAGAATATGGACTTTATATGGATCTTGATTCAAATATACTGCAATAAGAAATTATTTTATGAGACCATGGAAGATATTTGAGTACTGACTGGATATTTGATTCAGAAAATACTGTTAATTTGTAAGGTGTGATAATGCTATTGTGGGATTTTATTTTTTATGAAGAATGCTATTCCTTAGAGACACGTACTGCATTATTATAGATGAAATGATGCAATGTCTGCAATTTGCTTCAATGTCGACAATCCAAGGGTGGGGAAGTGTCTTGGGTATGGATGATTGGCCATGAGTTGATGGCTACTGAAGCTGGGTGATGGGAACATGGGTTCACTATGCTATTCTCTACACTTAGGATCCTGTTCAAAATTTTCCACAATAAAATGGGTCCAAAACAACCTGCAGCCATGAGTGACTAGTTGTAGTGGCAGTTGTTTCCATTCTTTTAGTAATAGCCACCAGATTTCCTTTGCAGAACCAACCTCCCCACTCTTACATACTGATAATCCAGGTGGGGCTGATCCCATCTCCACTGCATGACCTGGACCTAGCCCCTCTCTCCCAACACCCCCCAGCCAAGGCACAGTCCACTCCCTGAGTGCCAATCACTTGTTTAGGGGTGGAGTGTCACCATACCCGGCCAGCGAAAGTCCCGTCTGGGAAGGGTGGGTGGATTTAAGTAGGAAATGGTGGTCTTTCACCCACTTGGGTTGTTAGGCTAGTGGCATGCAAGTCTAGAGCTGTGGTTTAGCCTTACCACTACTGGGAGGGAGCACTCCAGAGTAAGAAGCCAGGGCAGGAAGTGGGCGGAGCCAAGAGATGGAGGGACAAGGGTTCCCAATTCCCTTGTGCCTGATCACCGGCACCCCACATCCTTTTGAGTTCCACCAGCCAGCAGATTCCCTTTTTTTGTTTAAGCCAGTTTGAATTACATTTCACTTCTACCTGAAAGGCTCTTACTAATCACAGCTATGCTACTTTTAGGACATACTGTATGTCTGAGGGCCTAAGGAGAGGGACTTCATGCGGAAAGAAAACAAATTACAGGGGAAGGCTACTTTTAAGGCCCTCCCACATATTTTATTGCTTTGCCAAATAATGGAAACTGGTACCTCGCAGTGGTTAGGAAACATAATACACACAGGAAATTAAAGGGTGAGAAATGCGTGTTTTGTTTTTTTTTTTTTTAAATCTTCGCACTTTTGGAAGCTTTCTCCAAATGTGGTATTTTTTATTATAAATCCCAAAAGAGGTTTCCTTTGTTATTGTGTTTAGCTATTCAGTTTAAAAATTAGCAAGCTCTAAGTTACCCAAATACCCTGAAGTGCTCTATCGGAAAGAACATTCCAAATGTTATTTCCGGAATTCACAGTGAGCTGACGTGGTTGATTGGGTTCAATGAAGAACAGTCTGTTCCACCTCTAATATCCTTCATTTAACATTAAACATAAATGAAAACACCCTGGGGTAGGGTTTTGGAGCGTGTGATGAAAACTCAGCTCCGACGTGCTACTTGTAAAAATCCAAGAATGCTCAGCCCACAAAGCAATCCCATTTACTAGACACAGAGACGTAGACTATTTTGTGCATAAAAATATAAATAAAACAGCAGCAAGGAGCTAAAAGGGAAAGAAGGATGTTTAACAGTGATAAGTTCTCACGTGGGGGAAAAATTAACAAACCTGTCGTTTTCAAGGTCCTTTATTATTTGACCTAGAATCGGTAACAAATTTCACCTTGGTTGTTTAGGCTGGAGATTCTCAGAATACAAAAAAGCAAAGACGTTGAAATAAAAGTGAAATCCTATTTGGAATCATAACACATTACAATTGCTTCTGTCTAAATGACAAGATCTACAGTTTGGGGGTACTTTTTCTGTCTAACCATATATATCACATGGAGAAAATGAGTCTATATTTTATCTTTTCAGGTGTTATCAAATGGCTTCTTGACTGCTTTTTAATGTCTACTACATGGTGGTATATAATTTGGCACACTTAATAAAGACTGATTTAAAACACATAGAATACTAATAATAAGCAAAGGTGTTGAAATTAAGGCCAATTTGAGAGACAAGAGCTCATATGTTTGTATGTGGAATTGAAAAGTATTTCAGAGTGGACAATGGCACTAAAGAAAGTCCCCATTTTCCTTGCTTCTGCATTTTATCCAACATTTAAACAAAAGACTAGGTAGTTTACACTAGTTGTAAGAAATATCCCATTTCTTTGTATTTCTAAATAATGTACCTTTACTCTGAACTCCTGCCCAGTTGGCTGGTGGGAAACATTCTCAGTTTTGTCTTGGGAGAGTTCCCCTCTTGCCTGGGTCATGCAAGGGTCCTGGGGGTGTTATTCAGCTCTCACTATTCAGGAAAGATCCTCTGGTGGCTGAATCCACACATCCAACCACAGACTGGCCTGCTCAGTGTCTAAGGGTCCCTTAGACAACAAGCGGCAACAGGGAGTGGACACTGGGCTGACTTCCTGGCTTCATCAAGTATTGCTCAACCGACCTTGACCAAATTACAGAACTTTCTAGTAGAGTACAGAGCCTTGCATTCAGTTAGCAGTTGTCTAATCCTGTGTCCTTAACCATAAATTGAGTCCAATTACCCCCAGTCACAGAGATGTGCCAGGATTTGTGCCTGTGGCCCAGAAAAGGGCTTAGTAAATGGTGGCTGCTTCCCTTTGCCTTTTTTTTTTTTTTTTTTTTTTAAGTTTCAGTTCAAGTGCCTCTTTCAGCAGCTTCTCTTTGCGTGAAAAAACAAGGTAGCAAAAGAGTGTCAAGGGAGTACAAAATCTATCTCTGTATCTTACTTGTTCAAAGAATCCTTTTCTGCCTAGATTTATAAGCCAGTACATTTTTATATTTTATATTTATATTATTATAAATATATTTATATATTATTATATTTATATTATTTTATATTTATATTATATTTTATAAAATAGAAAATATTTTCCATTTTATATAGATTTATAACTATATAACTATATATAACTAATTTTATAACTAAAATCCACTGTCCTACCACTTTATTTATGAACATGGGGGTCTCTGCTACCACACCAGCTGGGTTCCCGGCAGGGAGAGGGGTGGATCTTGATAATTGCTACCTCCCTGGTCCCTGCTCCTGCTCTGTTGCTTGGGAACAGGGACAGGACTTGCCTCATTACCTCTCTCCTCTCTTCACAATCATCTCCTGGATATTCTGCCATCTTGGAACCTTCCACCCACTGGAACCATTCACCTGCAGGAATTTGAAAATTGCACCCTCTTGAGAGAAAGGTAAGATGTGCTGACTACTGATCACAGTACGCTTAAGCTGGAAGCATTTCATATCAATCATCTGCAGTGGACCTCAATGGGGTAGGGGCATCCCCAGTGATTGGGGAGCACCACCAGGATTTAGTGGAAAAGGCCACAGATGTTAAATGTCCTGCCATGCAAAGACAGAGAGAGCTGTACAATGAAAAAGGGTCTCAGATGGAACGCCTATGGTTCCCCGTCCCCACCTTTTGGGGGGTGAGGACTCTCAAGCTGCTACACGCTCATATTGACAGAGCTGGTTGGGAGTTGCCTGGTGTAAAACCATGATCGTCTCTCTCCCAGGTGCAGGTCTATTTTGCACTACCACACTCTCTGCATCTTAAGGACAAGAAGGGGGCACTGTGATAGTACACAGCATGGATGCTGATTCAGTTACAAAAGGAGAAGGATGTTTATCTTCCAGTTCATACGTAAACGATCACATAGGGCATAAATATAACCCTTAGAACCCCATACAGAAGGGCAGCAAACACTGATTTTCCCAGAGGAAAGACAAGTTATTGAGTTTAACGTAAAACTAGAGATCTTAAGTGTGGACATAAATGTGATTCTGGTTATGTTCGGTATATGATGTGACACTCGATTAAGACATGGGAGGCAGGTTTATTCCAAAAGGAGAATTTAAACCACTTACCAAATACCTTCTTTCAAATCTGTGAATGGAGACTAAGGTGATGTGAGGAGACTGAGAACAGTGAAGTCAGCAGAAGTGAGGCAGACAGAGATGACACAGTAAATGCTACGGGTGGAGTGATGGAGATGTTTGGAACATATGATGTGTCAAGGCTAAAATCAACACAGTACGCAAAAGCATGAGACAAGCAATGGACCTGCTTCTGGCTTGAAATGTGTGTAGGTAGATTCATCCATGTGGCTGCCTTCTTGCCATAGGACCTGAAGAAATCTTCCATGGCCCTTCCAGCCTCTTCCCCTTCTGCATTTTGATGGGGACAAACCAGGAGCTGGGTGTTGAAGATGGCAAAGTCACAAAAGGGAGAGGGTCTGAGTTAGGTCCCCAGATTACCCCCTTAAGGAGAGCTATCCAGCAATCAGGAGTACCCATTCCATCAGGAATTTATGTGATTGACAAAGCAATTCCTATTGTGACTGAACCTTTGTATGGGTTTGTATTTGTTACAGCAGCTAGTGCTACCTTAATCCGGGTGCCTGTCATTAAGAAACACAGACTGGGGCTTCCCTGGTGGCGCAGCGCTTAAGAATCCGCCTGCCAATGCAGGGGACACGGGTTCGAGCCCTGGTCCGGGAAGATCCCACATGCCGCGGAGCCACTAAGCCCGCAAGCCACAACTACTGAGCCCAAGTGCCACAATTACGGAAGCCCACACACCTAGAGCCCGTGCTCTACAACAAGAGAAGCCACTGCGATGAGAAGCCCACGCGCCGCAACAAAGAGTAGCCTCCGCTCGCCACAACTAGAGAAAACCTGCGCGCAGCAACGAAGACCCAACGCAGCCAAACATAAATAAATAAATTTATATTTTAAAAAAACCACACAGACTTGCGACAAAGACAAGTTTACATATAACGGTAACACTGTGTGGTACAGATTATAATAAAAAAAAATATGTACAGGGGCATTCCCTGGTGGTCCAGTGGTTAGGACTCTGCGCTTTCACTGCTGAGCATCTGGGTTCAATCCCTGGTTGGGGAACTAAGATCCCAAAGCTGCGTGGTGCAGTCCCCCCCGCCCAAAAAAAATACACACACATACACCCCTCAGTGCATCAACACATGGGAGTAATTAACTACTTTGGGGGGTGATTAGGGAGGATCAGGAAAAGCATCACAGAAGTCTTTGATGTTTATCTATTTGTTTGTCTCATTATTTTTTTCCCTTCTCTCTACCATCCAAAAAGGATTTTAGGTGCCCAGGAAGTTCATATCATTTGCTTTATCTTTATTATTATTGCTGGCAAAAAACCCACAAATGTCCAGCACCCTCTGCTTTATTTCTCTGCCTCTATGTCCTCTTATCTTCCGATCAAGTCTCTTTCAGTTTCACTGGTTTAAGTCAGGGGTCGGCGAACAACAGCCTATGGGCTAAATCCGGCCCACACTCTTGTCTGTGTAAATAAAGTTTTATTGGAACACAGCCACGCCTCTTTGTTTACATATTATTTATGGCCGCTTATATGCCACAATGGCAGAGCTGAATTGTGACAGAGACCATGACCTGCAAAGCCTAAAATATTTACTATCTGGTCCTTTCCAGAAAAAGTTTGCTGACCCCTGATTTAGGTCATTCCTAACCTAATGTCAACCTCAGGAGGGCACACGCCCATAGCCCCGCATCTTTCCACACCCCCTGCGCCCATCTGACACGACACTCTTGTTCCCGCCACAACACACTGCACACTTCATCCCACTGCTGCACACCTGTGTGGCCCCAAGTCAAGTTCACTGCCAATCACTGCTGGGTCCTAGCACCCCAGGGATGAGCCCTGGCTGCCTTTGCAAACCCTGAGTTTCAGGGCTTTTAACTGTTCCCCAAGTTATCTTTAACCTAAAAGATGAGATTTCTACCCAGGATCCTCTCTGGTTTTGGTTGACTTCCGGGTTTGTGCTCCAATCTCCCAGGAGCAGCAATGACGGCATCTGACACACAGAGACCAGCTGGTGACAAGTCACAAAGCGCTCCCCTGTACATTACCTCCTCCGACCCTTAGACAAAGCCTTCGAAGTGCAAATTCTAAGCGATGATGCTGATGCTGACCTGGACAAAGACAACAGTAACTCAAATTTATGAAGAGTTCCTCATGTGCTCTTACCCTGCTAAGAGCTTTACTCACTGTGGTTTACTGAACTCTCACAACAGTGCTATGAGGTAGGTCTTCATTTTATAGCTCAAGAAACTGAGGGTTATAGAAATTAAGTCGTTGCCCAAGGTCACACAGAGTTAATCTAACGCAGAGGCAGGACTTGAATTGAGATTTTTCTGATTTCTACACCATATGTCTTCTCAATGGGTAGCAGGACAATATTTTGAAATATTCACCGCTGTTCACCTCCATGCCCATTTCTTTGCTCTGCTTGGTCAGCTCTACTTCTTTGACCATTTGGTCAGCCAGACCACAAAACACTCATCACTGCAGGAGAGGGTTGTTACAGAAGAAAGTAGAGAAATACATAGGTTCCAGGAGCTCAGGGCTAGGAAGGATATTCGATGAATGAGAGTGAAGCTCCCTCCTCTCCAGAACGGGGACTAGTGAGAGGCTGGGGGAGATGGAGAGAGTCTTGGGGCTAGCAGAAGAGCACCAACTTGTGGGTGCCTGGGAAAGGACAGGCGTGCTTCCCCTCTTTGGAGAAGCTGATCCTCTGGGAAAAGTCACTTAGGAACCTCCACAAAGCCTTGTGGGATTAAAGAGCACAACGACGGTGTCTTCTTTCCTAGTCAGAACCCGGAAGGTGACAAGATCCCGGAGGAAATTAGCCCTGGAATTATTCAGTGTCCCAGTATGGCTCAGGAGGGGCAAGTGCACCCAAGATGACAGAGACATGGCTTCGGAAGGGTTGACAGCAGTGGACAAGGAATGACACAGTAGCTCCCTGCCTACGTGAGTGATCAAAGGCGGACCAGATGGGCACAAAGATATCTCAGCGAATTCTAGTGAGATGGATGATGTGGCCAAAGAGGGGACACACTTCACCTCTCCCAGTGCCTCCTCCCGTTACACCCCTCCCCCCAAATGTAGACTCAGCACCATGGAAAATGGGATGAATTGACCATACACTAGGATAAGCATTTGCAATAAAATCTGGATTATTACGGATAACAGATAAATAACAATACACTTCTTGCACATCTGAGTATATGGCCTGAGATTCTTGCCAACCACACCCTCCACCGTGTTGCCTGTAAAAACAGGATCTGGGGGCTTCCCTGGTGGCGCAGTGGTTAGGGATCCACCTGCCAGCGCAGGGGACGCGGGTTCGATCCCTGGTCCGGGAAGTTCCCACATGCCACGGAACAACTAAGCCCCTGCGCCACAACTACTGAGCCTGCGCTCTAGAGGCCGCAAGGCACAACTACTGAAGCCCGCGCGCCTGGAGCCCGTGCTCCGCAACAAGAGAAGCCACCGCAATGAGAAGCCCGCGCACCGCAATGAAGAGTAGCCCCCCCTCGCCGCAGCTAGAGAAAGCCCGCGTGCAGCAACGAAACCCAACACAGCCAAAAATAAATAAATAATTAAAAAACAAACAAACAAAAAAAAAACCCAGGATCTGGCTTTCAGTACCTGAGACCCTCTACTGAAATCTCTAGGGAATGAGGCTTATACCTTGATCCCAAGCATGTTCTGATCACAGGCTCACCAAGATAATTTTTTTTCTTTTCAGCTACTTATACAAAGGGCATGGAAGACTTTATAAATTTGTAGTTCTAAAGGAACACGGCGTAAGGCCAATAATTATCTTCCTCCGTTTTATTTCTTAATACAAGTAAGGTACTTGTTAAGTTAATACAAGGTAAGACGTGCGGTAGTGTCAACCATATGAGATAACTGAAAACATGCCCTAGTTTAAATTTTTTTCTGGTTCTTCCATCTCCAACATTTATTTTCCATACATGAGTCGCATAAAAGTATCTACAGTAATGGAGAGATTTAATGAGAGAGTGGGAGATGGTTATGAAAATCTAAGGGACATTAAAATAATCTGGGTGAAGTCATTTTTCTCATTCATTTTCATCATTATATGTCATTATAACCTTTATGAACTATGGACTCAAATCCTTTTTTCTACACTATCCATATTAGAACGTTTTCCCACACTTTCCATCTTCTAGAATCGCCGACTTCTTTCTCCCCAGGCTCTGTAATTTCCAATTGTCAGAAAATGTGTACACTGCAAGTGTGTATTAGGTGAGACCACAATCCGTAGTGTCAGCATACCAAGGGGCTGTTCCTTTGTGTTGCCACTGAAAGTGCTTGCTGGTTTTACTATAATAAGGCTTTATTATATCATATATCATCATGCATATTTTACGTGCAGGATGCTCCGTAGATGTTTTTGCTTTGTTTTTTTTACTACGCAGCACCGTGAGGCATCTAAGCCCAGCTGAAATTAGACAGGAAGGTGACCTTCCGAATATATTCTTCTGCAGACACAGTGCTCCTGGAACATGATCTGATTTGACTTTCCATTATCATTCGGATGAGGAGAGACTGACAAAAAGACAGATCTCATTGTTAGATGAGTCCCTTCTAAATGGCTTATTTCACTCTTAAGCTTGCCAGGCTCCCACTGACCTCAACGAGCAGGTACTCCTGAGTGCTTCCTACTAAAATCAAGGCACATGTTTGGCCAACCTGCAATAGGAGACAGGCTATTTTTGTCTAATCCAAAATTGGAGTGGAGCTGTCTATGGGGTGAAGGCACTAAGACCCAGGTTCTAGAGCTCATTTCCAGCTCTGTTGTTTGCTGGGCCCACCAAGTAAGGACTTGATATGCCAGATAACCAGCTTGGTCCCAGTAAGTTGTATTGGCTTTCTTCAGCTCCCACTGTGTGCCCCCCTCCAGGCCCTGTGCAAGTGCCCAGGTTGAGCAAGTCCTTCAGCCTCTCTAAGCCTCAGTTTCCACTCTGTTATGTGAGTACAATTAACAGTACTTGCTCGCTGTTGTGAGGACTACACATGATGAGCGGGTTAAGAGCATTCACTCAGGAGCCAGACTGGGTTTCCCTCCACCTCTTACTAGCCATGGGATCTTGGGAACATCCCTTACCCTCCCTGTGCCTCAATTTTCCCATCTTTAAATTCGAGTAAATGGGTAAGCATTTGTACCCATTCACTATTGTGAGGATCGAATGAGTTTTAATACACAGAAAGTACTCAGGACAGGGCATGGTAAGCATATACCATATAAGTATAGCTGGTCTCAACACTAAGGAAAAGTGTTTAGCAGAAGGTTTAGCATATAACAAGGACTTAAGACATGTTAACTCTCATCATCGTTATTAGTTGGGATAATAACAATTATTATTATATTTATATCAGTTTGTATTATATTATATATTATAAAAATATATATTTTTAAGTGTCATAAAGTTACCCTTAACAGTTATACACAAAGCTTTGATCCTGACTGTAGAAGTGAGTTGGCTCACTGCTTTTGTAGGGATGTAAGTGTGCCAGGAAAATACAAGTCCTCCCGAATAATGTTCCTGGTCTTAAAATGAATATTTGACGTTGGTTGGCATGTGTTTATGTATATTAGTTACTTAGGTAAAAGGAATGTAACTAAAAACTAGTGTTCTTATCCTCTGTGAATTTAAGTAGTGATTAGTAACTTATCATCTATTTTTATTTCTTATAGTTACTTTCTTATCGGAGGAACCCTACTGCTCCCCAGAAAAGCTCTCCAATTCCAGGTTATTAGTAGAGAAGGGGTGAGAGACGTGGGCAACCTTACGTAGATGGGGCCATAGCTATAGCACTGCTCATTAATTAGATCAGCTGGAATAGTCAGCTTAGGTGGTGAGAGAAGACAGATGGAGGAATAGTTAGTTAGCTGTCCCATTTCAGAGGAGGGGAGAAGGCAGAACTAGTTTCCAGTTCAAGGCTTGGGCCTTCTTATTATGGGGTGGGCAGCCCTCAGCTTCTACTGCTACAATGGAAAGGGAGCCAGCATTTCCAGAGTCAGCTGCTAGGGCTCTAAAACTGGGGTTGGCCTCAGGGGGGTCAAGGAACATTCTGATATTACACACAAGACTATGTATACATGTGGACTTTTCTGGGTGGAGGTATAAGTCCATGGTGTTTATCAGATTCTCAAGTGGCTCCCGAATCCCAAGAGACTAGCACCTCCCACCTAACGTGAGCCAGATTTCTGCTGCTGCCTTGATGAGGTGACTGAGGGACGGCAGGAGGAAATTTTGAGACTGTGGTCCAGGACGGCATCTGGGCAATGGATATTTCCATGTCTGCCAGCTGGAAAGGGAGTGTCCCTCAGGAGGGTCTGGGGCTCCCAGAGACAAGGGGAAGATTATTTTACTGCCCTCTCTCCATGCATAAACCTGCCCTTCCACGCTGGGCCAACGGCTACCCTTTACCACTTCACTACATCCCTGCGCGTCCTTGTCCACCCCTACCAAACATTCCCACCCAACACCACCCGCCCCCCAAATATGGTGCAATTGACTAGAAGTCTCCTCCTTGAGGGCAGGGATCATGTTTTGGGTATTTATACATTCCCAGTATTCTACATGACATTTGCTACTTGTTAATGCTCACTAATCGTGAGCACTGTAAATTAATTAAAGAAATTAATTTTAAAAATGAATTTAATTGGATTGGCTAGCCTTGGAGGATGGAGCATGATTCATAATGTCTATGAGCAATTATACGCCATAGTTTTTAAAAATAAAATTTTGGAGACTGTTTTAAGTTAATTTGTCTAGTGAAAAGCCAAGGGAAATTATCCTCGGATACTTCTAAAGAAGAAAGATATGGTAATTTGCAAAGGGCATGAATTCTTCAAAGATTTCACTCCTCCACCACTACGAAGTATGAGTTAGAGTTAAAAATTTAGAAAACTATGAAATGAACGGAACTCATCTAATTTCAGTGCAGCAATTATAGCTCCTTTTGAGGATACATGAAAAAACCCAAATGTGGTTACTATAGCAGTAAATTGGTCTCCAAGAAACTCTTTCATTTTCTCAAGAAAAAAAAAATTTTACAATAGAGCAGCCAAATGATAAGAAAAATAATCCACAAAGAAACACAAATGTATCTGGAAACAAAAAATGATCCATGAGTAAATGTGGCAATGGGAAAAAAAAAGAACAAAATAAGACCAAACCACGTAGGCAAGTAAATGGATGCCAATTTTTAAAGAGAGAATTTTATAGTGTTATTAAAATGATGAGTGTTTTCCCAAATTCCCTCAGTGGCTAAGAAAATGAGATATTTTATCACACAGAAAGGGAATTTATCTTGTGTGAGATACAGATGCTAAAATCGGCTGAGAAGCCTAATAAAAAAGAGATTATTTTACAAGAGCTGAATTTTCAGGTTAGTATATACATACGGCAGATAGATGACTAAACTGATGGGAAGGCACAGGAAAATTTCCTAATGGATGAACTTTTTCATCAGTGAGAAGAAATACATTATTTCAAAATTCTGGTTTAATGAATTTGAAGGTGCCTGCTCTTCAACACAATAACTCCACAACCAGCTGCATTTTACCTCTGCGAATTGCACTGTATCACTGGACTTAGATTTATTTGGTTAAATAAAGCACCCTGTTACTTTTATAAAGGTAAATTTATTGCCTTGAGATTAAAAGGGAGTTTTAAGATGACGTGTTCACCATCTCAGTAGCATCTGGGCCGATGTGTTTTTATCACCAGCAAAATCCTTCCAAATCTGACAATTCCCTCAAGTGGCCAATGGGGGACTTGTCTGTCTTGAGAGGTCCCACCTGAACAGGTGTCACGTAAGCTCCCTGAAGGCTTTGGCTCACCTGTCCCCGTGGATGGGGTGCCTAGGTTGGTGGCCTGCATCTATAATAGGTGCCGGAGAACGTGTGATAAATGGGTGAATAAAATGAATGTTTTTCTGCGGGATGGATTCATTAGCTGACATTGAAACTCACAGAACAGCTGTAGGAGGGCTTGGGGAAAACCATCTAAATCGGTCATTTCCGAAGAGCGCTCTTCAGAGCACACGCGCTCTCAACACATCGTTAGTGGGCACCTCCTATGGGTCTGGCATTGGGCCAGGTTGTGGGGACATGGCAGAGGACAACACAGACAAGGTCTCTGCTCTCACGGAACTCGGGATCCAGGTCACCTGATTCTACAACACCAAGCATCATTCCTGATTCAAACTGTGTCCTTGTCATCTAGCAGTGAGACACCAGCCAAGGGACACTCAGACCATATTCTAAAGTCAACTGCAAACAAACGGGATTCGCCAGAACTTTCTAAGAGGAGGCCCAAAGTGATGAGCTACTGCCAGCCACCTCCTCCTCTTCCCCTCTCCTTCTGGAAAGGGTTGGGGAGAACCATGGAGCTGGGAGAAGGCCGCAAGGCCATGAGAGTTCACGTCCTCCCCTCTGGGATGAGATCAAGTGGACATCTTGAAGAATAGCCGGTCTGGCTGGCGCCATACCCAAAAGGTCTTGTAGGAAAGCTAGTGCCAAGAGGGTACCCTCCTCTCCTGCCACCAAAGAACCCACAGATGAGCCTCACAGAAGAGCCAGCATGTAGGTACTGGGGACGTGAAGGGAGGCGGCAGCCAATGCTAATCAGAGAAGCCACAGTTCACCCAGAGAGGGCTCAGCTCTCTCTCCCCAACTCCAGGGATGGGGAGGGGACGGGTTGTGACAAGGGAAAGAGAGTTTTCTGTACCTGCTTAAAAAGCATGCATGATTTCCACGCCAATCCATTTCAAACACAACCCCATCATCAAGTATGTGGGAATCTTGTTTTAATCACAACCCCATCCGGAGAGAAATTCTCTGCGTATATGATTTGGGGTTTTAATCTAAATCTGACTTAACCAAAGAAAATGTGATTGGTTACCTTAATATTTCCTAAAGCAGGGGATAGCATACCTTTTCAGGCAAGGTCAGATAGTCAACATTTCCGTCTCTGCGGGCCCCAGCTCTCTGCCGCGAGTACGCAGCTCTGCTACGGCAGGGAGAAGGCCTTCTTAGATCATATGTAAATGAACAGGTGTGGCTGGATTCCAAGAAAATTTTATTTAGGGGCTCTGAAATTTGAATTTCATATGGTTTCTCTGTGTCACAGAATATTCTTTAATTTTTTGCCCAACTCTTTAAAAATTGCAAAAACCATTCTTAGCTGCTGGGCTGTCCGAAACAGGTGGCAGGCAGGCTGGATTTGGACCGCAAGCTGTTGTCTACTCTCCCTTCTTTGAATTGGTTCATCTATCCAACAAATCTTCATTGAGCTCCATTACATAAAAAGTCCGATAGAGACTTTTGTTTACAGAGATGCCATTTTCTTCCACGATGCATTAAACCAGAACGGAAAATCTCTTTTGGAAACAAAATCTTTCTAAATGCCCTGGAAGGATGGCTAGGACATGATCACATGCTTAGATGGCTTTTTCTCCATTTCTGTCCTGCAGCCAGCAATTCAGTCACAGCAAACACAGAGACAGTTTATTTGTTCTGCCATCCTCTGAGACAGAAATCAATAGGACTGATCACAGAAGCGTGCGCCTAGGGGACAACATGACGACTGCGCAAGCTGTCATCAGCCCCAGCATGGTGCTGCAGGATGCGAGCCCACGGCTCAGAGCCCGCCCGCACGACGTGTGTTCCCGCTGACATCCACGCGCATGTCAGGAGAGAAGTGGTTCCAAACGGTCACGCTGCAGCTCCCTCCCAAGGGCACAAAATGCGGCATCGCTCCTGACCCTTGTGTTCCTGGTCCGCAGGAAGAATGGCGGTGAGTGCCCCCGGGCGCCCAACACGAGGCGCGGTGCCCGCTCCCATGTAGGAACTTCCTTTAGAGATTTGGACGCCCCAGTGGGGACAGGCACTTTGCCAGCCAGCTGCGAAGCCTCCACTCTCTGGAGCCTACACTAAAGGAGGGTGACCAGGCCCACCATCCGGGGACGGAGGGCCGTCTCAGGATGTGGGTCCTTCCCTGCTAAAACTGGGACGGTCGGTTACCCTAAAAGTAGGCCTTCTCTATGTCTATTGCTCTGTCTTCTCACCCTTGTCCCAGTTCTTCCCAGGAGGTGTGACCATCCAGCACTTCAGTGTAAAGCAGAAGCTGAACTAGGCTTGGGAAAGCAACTTTCTCCAGAAAACCCCAGAAATACTCTACTTTTTGCCCTTCTCAGGGTACAGAGGTACCTTTTGTTATGAGAGAGCATAAATGTTCGAAGATCCCCTTCTCGGTTTGAAGTGTTCCGAGAGCCTTAACTTCTGATTCCATCTCGCCTCAAAAGATCCGTTTATAAAAGACAGATGTCACGCGAGCCAGTCAGTATCCCCCAGTGCCCCGCAGCACGAGGGGGTCCACTCATCTAACAGACACAGCTTCATTTGGAAAACTTCTAAAGACCCCTTTTGCCCTAAATTCACCATGGGAGTATAACTCTGGTGGGCTTCGAAGAAGATTCTCGACCCATATTTTAACATCACATAAAATACATTTCTGGCGCCCCCGTAAGAATAACAAATGATGTACATCTATGCTGAAACTAAACCAATAAACCAAGCACATTTTCAAAACTGTCCTACTTTTGACCTAAATGATCCTCCTCCCTTTGTTGAAGATTTCAAAATTCAGTAATGAATCAGTCAAGTATGAAAAATCGGTGAACTGCATGTTTGTACATCCATGGGATTACGTTTAGAAAAGTACTGCATGCTGATGTCCTCGATTATGGAATATCAATGTGTTAGTAATTTTGGAAGGAAACCAAAACGCAACCCTTGGATGGAGCAATGAAAATAGGACTATCTCATTCAGCCTGTGCACCCCGAATGTTAAGAGAGCGGGCAAGTAGGTGTCTCTGTTTACTTAGCCTGGTTTTTTACAGTAGAGGGCAGTGCCAACAGCATTTTCAAGGTGAACATGTCAGCTGGTGTTTCTGCCCCGAAGTGGCCCATGGGAAGCCCTTCCTCTGTGGGGTGAGGTCTCAGAGCTGCGCAGCCACCCGACGGGGCCCCGGTGAGTGAGTCGCCTACCTGACCAGGTCGATGACCCGTTCCCTCGGCGCGGCACTAACCGGCTCATCGTTGATCATTACAATCTGATCTCCCGGAATCAGCTTGCCTTCGGAGGGGCCACCTGGAGACAAATGAGAGTGAAGAGCAGCTGAGAAGACCACTGGTCATCCATCCAGCTGTAGCCTCCTCTCCCTGTCATGATTCCTTGTGAGCAATGGGTGCTATCAGCAAAAACAAAACCCATCCAGAGAATGGGTGTTCTCTCCATCGTCCTTCACAACAGTAGACAGAACCGGGGAGGGGCGAGCTTTGGAGAAGCTCCTGGGGCCCAGGCTGCACCCTGGCCAATGACATCAGAAGCTCCGGAGGTAGGACTCAGGTTATCAACACTCCTCTCAAACTTCTCAGGTAAGGCTGAGACTGGTAATGCTTCCCATACTTTAACAGGCTTATGAGTCAATATCTGGGACCCCGTTGCCCTGCAGACTGATTCCGTAGGTGAGGAGGGGTGCGGGGTGACCTAATGCATGTCTCACAAGATCCCAGGGGCTGCTGAGGCTGCCAGCCAGCTGACCACACCCTGAGTATCGGGACCCTTAGAAGAAGGTATTCCCCCGACAGGTAGCCAGTCAGTTGGGTTGATCCCCGGCAGCCGGAGTTGTGACCACCTGAGCACACCTGGATTTGAACACAGTTGCATTTACTTACTCTGTACAACCAGGGAAATGGCACTCTGTGGCGGCCCGTAAGGCAGCTGAACGCGAGGGTGCTAGGAAGGACTTGTAGAGGATTGGGTCTTGAGTTACATGCTTTGGGAGGAGGGTTCAAGAAAGTGGGGCTTTGCTCTCAGCAAGTGGGGGTAAGTCTATCATGAGCATCTTAATAATTCTTGCCTAAAAGGTGGAAGGAAGGAAGCTGGCATTGGTAAAGAAGCAGCAGTCCCCTGTGTCAGCTAGGAGATGAGGGCATTTGGTCATTTCTGTGGTTTGGACTGTGCTGGGATGTTCGTGGCGGGGCTCACGTGTGACCACAGAGGACTCATGTTTTTGTCTTGATCCGTCACAGCCTCTTCCAGGTGTTTTTCCAAGGAGGAGGCAGAGGACGAATATTTGTTGAGCATTTATTGTGTACCAGGCAACAGGCTAAGTGTTCTAACTAGTAACCTCTCTAAATGCTGTAATCCCTTCCATATAATGACATAGCTGAGGCTCACACAGGGGAAAGAATTGCCTGGAAGGGTTGAACTGGATGTCAGCTTAGGTCTGTGGACACTTCCAAGATCAAGGTGGCCAACATCTCTTTTGAACTTGCTCCTATAACTCAAAAACAGGTCACTGCCAGGTCTCTTGACACATAAAGACACAGCTGCATGAAACACACATCTGTATTAAATAAGACCTAAAAACAAATACTTCGAAAATATGGATTATCTTCACATGTCTAATGGAATTACTCCCCAAATACTGATCTGGTGCTACATGGTACTGGGATTTTAATTTTATTTCCAGAGGTCTATCTGGATAATAGGTGCAGCTGAAATGTTATCTTTCAAATATTATCACTTTTACTTCATTCAGTAATTGAAACAAACACTTCACAGCCAGAATATGGAACTCATATTCATTTCAAGATGAGGGGACTGAGATTCAGTGTTTGCACACAGAAGGAATTCTGAAAATCACTTGAGGGAGTTTTGATGACGATTGGATTACATATGAGCAATGACTCAAATTCAGTCCAAGACATGGTTAGACGTCAGATGCTGGTCAAATACAGAAAAATCTCTGGACCAACTGTTTGGAGAGTCACGTTAACTGGTACTCTGATGAGAAAACCATGTGCAGATGAACAGGGCTTAGTCTTACATTTGACCTATGCTTCTGATCAAATGGAAGTACTCTCGTTTGAGCAAGAATTATGGGAGGAAGCATGAAACAGCAGCACACTTCAGAGAACGCTCATGCCCTTTACTCTGAAAGCTGGCTTGTCTACTATAGAAAAATCTGATCTTACCATTGGAATCACTTATCATTGGAATCACTCAGTAGAGTCATTTTATGATAGACACAGTTTATGCGACCAACATTTTCACTCATAAACATGACTGGAAACAGTGCTCTTTGACCTTGGTTTGCACTTTTTCTACTCTTCTCGAAATTGTCGAACAGTAGGTGAGAGAGTCTGACTCTAAGGAAAGTTGAGGGCAAGGAAGGGAAAAGGATGAAGGAACAGTAAGGCAATAAATACAAGAAAGCGAAAAACCAGACCCAAATCTCCAGTTAGCTCTGGGGAGGACACACACTTGGGAGAATCCTATAACCAGAGATGTTAAAGTGTCCCACTGTTACAAAACTGCACGCTAAATGGGACACCATTTGGGAAAAAAATATGTGTACGCACACATGTGCATATATATACATGTAAAACATTACATATATATGAGATACATACTATATACAAATGTATGCACAGAATTGTCTACTATATATATGCTCTCTCTGTATATGTTAATAATGGTTAACTCTCAGTAGTAGGAACTCAGTTGACTTTTCAAAAAACTCTATCCTCTACACTGTCTACATTGTTTTCTTTTTTCAGGAAAGCATATGGATTATTTCATTATTATAAAAAACAACAAATCTCTTTTATTTTTGAGAATAAAATTCTCAGTTGCATTGAGTTCAACAACTATGATCTATAGCTAATGAAATAAAAAGCTCAGCAGATAAAGGAAGAAGTTGTGTGGTGAGGCAGTGGTAGGAGCGAACAGGGAACTTATGCTTTTCTGCACAAGTCTAAAGGGGTTGACTGTATTTGCAGTGCTTGCCCTGGGGCAGAGTGTGTCAAAATGAGGAAAAATGGAATCAACTTTAATAATCTATACTAGCTCACTAGTTGGCTTTCATTTCCCTTAACTGACAGACTCAACTGGCCAAATATTTTAGAGTTTAATTATAATAATAAACATTCCTGGACTAAGTATGTACCTGGCACCCTTCCAATGCATTTCATTCCCTCCCTTAGCCCTAGAAGGTAGA
This sequence comes from Physeter macrocephalus, assembly GCF_002837175.3. NCBI lineage: Eukaryota > Metazoa > Chordata > Mammalia > Artiodactyla > Physeteridae > Physeter > Physeter macrocephalus. Next base: position 155,829,114 of record NC_041220.1, on the reverse strand, counting down.
CACTATGATCCTCATTATCCAAAGGATATTGAGAAGTTACATCAAACTGAAATGTAGGGGAGTTGTCACGGAAGCTAAAAAAACCCTAATAAGGAGTGGGGGCAGGATTCAAGTCCATCAAACCCAGGAGGTCTGATGCCATACTCTGCACTCTTGACTACAGCATTTTACTTTCGAACTCTGTTACTGATTTGCAAAATACTGGAGAAAGACAGCATAGAAGATACTTTCCTTTTGTCTGAAAAAAAAATCCAGTACAAGTCCATTAAAATAAGTATATAAATACATAGAATAAATAAATATTAGAGCATTGTTTCTGGAAGGCAAAGGTGGCCCACTTCAGGCAATGGCATCATAGTCCACTATATTCAGCTGTGTTGATAGAACATCTATATACTGAGAATGACTGAGACCAAGTACATTAATTATCTGACCGTATGGTGGAATTTAAGAGATGTGCCACACACTGTATTAGTCAGCATTTACTGTATAACAAGACACCCCCAAAACCCAGTAGGGTTTCCTCTCATGCTTATGGGTCTTTCGAATGACTGTGGATTGGCTGATCAAGGGCAGGCTTGGCTGGGCAGTTGTGCTGTACACTGAAGGTCAGCCTGTACTTAGCTCTGGGCTGCAGGCTGGTTGCCCCACGTGTTCATTTGGGGGCTCGGGCTGTGAAGGGGTAACAGCCACTTCAGGGAAGCTCTTCTTATGGCCGTGGCAGAAACCCAAGAAATGAGCTCAACTCCACAAGCATATTACAAGCCTTTGCTTATGTCATCTTTGCTAATATGCTATTGGCCAAAGTCAGTCACCTGGTCCAGCCCAACAGCAATGGGGTGGGGCGAAATACATTCTGCCTCTAGTGGAAAGGGAGGGGAGCACATCTTTGTAAAAGAATCCAACCACCCCAATGATCTAAATCAGGGGTCCCCAACCCCCGGGCTGCAGACTGGTACCGGTCCGCGGCCTGTTAGGAACCGGGCCGCACAGCAGGAGGTGAGTGGCGGGCTAGTGAGTGAAGCTTCATCTGCAGCTCCGTATTGCTCCCCATCGCTTGCATTACCGCCTGAAGCATGGCTCACATGACTGCCTGAACCATGCCCCTGCCCCGTCCGTGGAAAAACGGCCTTCCACGAAACCAGTCCCTGGTGCCAAAAAGGTTGGGGACCGCTGATCTAAATCCTAGAGAAACTTAAACACAACCTTCTGCTTTTTCACTAAGGACTTTGTCGGGAGCTTACTGAAAACAACACCGTGCCTGCCTCTTAACGTGTGCATTCATACATTAAGTGGGTCATTTCCATGGTTACAAATGATGGATCAGTGTTTTCCTAAGTCTGGCGATATGATGGATTTGGAAGTTTAAAACCTCATTTGCAGAGCCATTTCTGTCCCTCTGGTGGTCTGGCTCTATCCAGGAGATGGGAAAACTCAATTAGACTCCACAGCCTGAAACAGAACAGTATGAAGCTTGTGAAATGGAACAGTGGTCATGCTGGCAGGGGGTGGTGGATGGTCCCAGAGACCGAGCCTTGGGGTTGCGTGCTTACCTGGTGTTACGGAGCGGACGACCACTGGCTTTTCACTCCCTGCCACGAAACCAAACCCCAGCACAGGGTCCCTCCTCATCTCCACCCTCCGAGGAGCTGGAGGGATGATCTGGCAGCTCTCCAACCGAGGGTCATCAAATGGGATTGCCTGTGTCATGTGACTGTGGGAAAAGCACACAGAAGAGAAACTCGGCATCAGTGTACGTGTTTGGCAATGGCCCGGCGACCGCATCCTCTCTAGTTGTAAAACCTTCTCTTCTCTGTTTGGTAGAGAGTGGGGAAGATGTGGGAAGACCCACTGTCATGCTTCTCACATGGCTGCCTTCTTCCTTGAAAACTCTAGGCCCACTTCTGCTTGAGGCCTTTGTACTGGCTGTTCCCCCAACCCGAAATGCTTGTCCTGCAGATGTGTGCATGGCCCACCCTCACCTCTCAAGTCTTTGCTCAAATGTGAGCTTCTGAAAGAGGACTATCGTGGTCACACGCTTTAAAATCGCAGCCTTGCCTCCCCACAGCCAGATCCCTTCACCCTCTTCTACTTTGTTTTCCCCCATAGAACTAATCACTTGCTAATGAGCTGTGGAACCTACTTATTTTGATGCTTATTTTCATTGCTCTGCTCTCCATACTAGAATGTAAGCTCTGTGATGGCAAGGAATTTTGTTTCATTCACTGATTTATCCCAGGTGCCTAGAACAGTGCCTGGCACGTAGTGGATTCTCAATAAATAATTGAATTAAATAGAGAAAAAGATATTTCTTTGTGGAAAACTATCAAATTATAACTGACGTGCTGAGAAAGAACCTCAGAGGGTTCTGGACATTTAGTGGGTAACGCATACGGCTTTTGGCTCCAGTGAAATTGAAGTGATGGGGATCGTTTTGGTGGCAATACGTTACCCTGGTGTCAAATACAGTCCCCCTTTCCAAAGAAGTTGAAGAACTAACTCTTGGCATTTCTGTTCCAGAGAGACTTTCAAATGATTTAAATGAATCTTTTTGTTAACACTTAAACTTCAGAAGTCCTATCGATACTCCAAACTTGAAAAATGTACAGCATTCAAAAATTTTCAAAATGCTTCCACGAATAGCTCATTTGATGCACAAAACAACCTTGAGAATGAAGGAGCAGAGCAGGTATTATTATCTGCATTTTGCCAAGGAGGAAAATGAGATCAAAACAGTGGCTGATTGTTACTCAGGGCCCATGGTTGGTATGCCAGAGAGTTGGGTTGAAAATCAACTTCGGTGACACTTAATGAAGTCTTCACTCATGCACATCATCCAAGGCAGACTTCTTTTGGGGAAGAGTTATTAGTTTGAACACTAGAAATCTCCTTAAATATGTAAGCCAAGATTATTTCAATGACACGGCCTTAATTCAATTTTTTTCCCACTAATCTTCTTCAATAAGTAAAAGAAGATCATTTTAAAATACCTTGAAAGATGCTACTCCATATGCCATCTGGACAACATATTGTTCAAATGTAAAAAAGAAGGACAGAGAAGGAGGAATCCTATTGTCCTTCAGTGTAATGAGTAAGAGTTAAGAAAAATCATTGAAAACCCACTAAATCTGTCCTTTTGGCATATATCGCTGGCTAGGAAAACAAAAGTTTAAAATCCCTTTGAAACACAAAGGAAGGAATGTCTTTTTGATTTAGCAGTTTGTGATCTGGAACACTAGGAAAAAGAGAAGTGTTAGTTGCTAAGGAACCCGTTGTGTGCCACGTGCTGACACTCATCTGTTACCTTGTTTCATCTTCACAGCCGCTGAGATGGAGGGAGTTTGACCCCGCCCACCTCCTCTTTGTAAATGCCCAGAGAGGAAGAATAACTGGGCCAAGGTCACACACTTCTCAGGTGTAAGCCAGGTGCGATTCACACCAGGTCTTCTGATTCTGTGTCACGTGCTTGACCAGCTACATAATTTGCAAGGACAGTACGAAATGAGAATGCAGGGGCCCTCCTTGCAACATGATTAAGAACTTCAAGATGGCAGAAGGTGAAACCCAGCCCAGGGCCTTCTGTGACTGCATGGGTCACAAGCCCATGAAGCAGGCCTTGGTAGGGTGCTAGCCCCAATGTCTCACCACCATTCTAGAAACATCCAGTTCAGAGTGGTGGTGTTATAGGGCCAAAGGGGCAGGGGCTGTCTTCCGTGAAATTGTACACGTTTGTCTGGACCCAGAGAGTAGACATGGCTACCATGGTGGCGCACGCACTTGGGACAAAGGGAAGTGGGCAGACCTCAGGTGAGCAGAAGATCACATGGAGAGGCCTGGCAGTCTGAAGGAAAGAATTCAAAACCCTGATTAAACCAGCAGAACCTATGCAGGGTGAGCCCCAGCGTCCAGGGTAGGAGCTGCAGATGGGGCCCTGGGCGGGAGGGACTGAGACACAGGGAACAGGTGGGGAAGTCAGGGCTGGGAACTAGGACACCAGGAGGACCTCTCATACTCCTACAGCAGGCCCTGCTGGGCAGAACTTGACCCTCCACACTGATCTCTCACAGGCCTGAAACAGGCCTGGCTGTGTGTGCCTGGGAGAGGGTGGGGCTACCTGGGGGGTCGTGGACACTGTTCTGTTCTCTTGTCTCCTCTGTAAGACGGCTCCATCTCAGAGTGTAACAGAGAAGAACAAACTGACTCCGTGTTGGATCTATTCCTTCAGCTCTAACCCTTGTGCTCTGTTGTCTGTGCTTAGTCATGCTGCCTTTGCGCCTTTGTAAAAGAATGCTGCCTACAGCCGGAAATATACAGGAGAGCCCATTCTCAAAGCTCTGACCTTTAAAGGTACAACACTTTCCCGTTTATATACAGATTAAAAGTTGCAGAACAGAAAACAACAAATGCCTTGCTGGAGGATTATAGGAACATTGTGACCAGACCAATATAAGAACAAAGGATTCCGGCACCAAGAAGTTTGCAATAACCAGACACACCCCCTCCGCCTTTCGCATAAAAGAATTCTAACTCGAGTAAGATAGTTCTTTGGGACAGTAGTCCGCCATCTCCTCGGTCTGCTGGCTTCCCAGATACAGTCGCTATTCCTTGCCCCAAAAACTCCTCTCTTGATCTACTGGCCTGTTGTGTGGCGAGCAGTGCGAGCCTGGACTCAGTAACAAGAGTGTGCTGTACTCTAGCTACATTTGGAAATGAGTCTCTCCTTTTATCCCCAGAGGGAACAAAGGAAAAAAGGGAGGGGAAATCCACATTTTTTTGGCCCTGAGCTCTGAGTTTGCACCAGATTCCACAGAAGGCATTCTGAATGATGAAGGTTGTAGAGGTGATGTGACTTGCTAATGGTAGTAGGAGTTGCATTACAGAGAATCAAACTCTGGCTGGCATGATTCTCAATTCCAACTGTAGAGCGGGACTAGGGAAGATGAGTCCCCATGCTGCTGCCAGTACTGTGAAAAGCTTCCAGTAGTGGTTCCCAAACTTTGCTGCATATTAGAATCACCTGGAGAGCTTTAAAAAGCCCTAATGCCCAGGTTTCATCCCAGACCAATCACATGAGACTATCTAGGGGTGGAAGCCAGGATCAATTTTTTAAAAAATTAATTTATTTATTTTAGGCTGCATTGGGTCTTCGTTGCTGCGTGCGGGCTTTCTCTAGTTGCGGCGAGCCAGGGCTTCTCACTGCGGTGGCTTCTCCTGTTGCAGAGCACAGGCTCTAGGAGTGCGGGCTTCAGTAGTCGTGGCACGCGGGCTTCAGTAGTTGTGGCTCGTGGGCTCTAGAGCGCAGGCTCAGTAGTTGTGGCGCATGGGCTTAGCTGCTCCGCGGCATGTGGGATCTTCCTGGACCAGGGCTCAAACCCGTGTCCCCTGCATTGGTAGGCAGATTCTTAACTACTGTGCCACCAGGGAGGCCCCTGAATCAATTTTTTAAAAAGACTTCCCAGGTGATTCCAGAGTGCAGCAATGTTTGGGGATCATTCACCTGCCCAGGGAAGGGTGTGTTCTAGTGCCTTCTGGACAATAGACAAAGGGGACTTGACTGATGTCCCTGACTACCTCCCCTAGTATCCATTGCAAATGTAAGTTAAAATATTCAAAGCATCTCTAGATAGATCATCCTCTTTCCACTACATGATAAAGTAATAGTCTCCAATTTTTAATTCATCATTCACTTAATGAGTATTAGATTATTTTATTAATACCTGACATTTATTAAACACTAACTAAGCCTTTTTCGAGATGCTTTCCACATGTTAGTTCATTTAATTCTCCAAAACAACTCTATAATGCATTCATTTATTCATTTAGTCAACAAATGTTTATTGAACGCCACTGGCTTCTCACTTCTGGGGGTACAACAGGAACGAAAGCAGAATAAGAAAATAAAATATTCACTCCAGTGTGCAGAGACAGGGAATAACCTAATAAATTGGTAAAACATATGGCATATCAGGTCATTTTAAGTACTAAGCAGAAATACAATGCAGGGAGGAAGGCTGGAGAGCTGCCAGGCGAGGGTACTGTGAGATCATGCTAGGGGTCAGGAAATGTCTGGGGGGAGGGGCATTTCGGCAGTGCAAAGGTCCTGAGGTGAGCTATGCCTGTGAGAGCATGCCTAAGGGACGGCCGGGCAGCCGGTGGGGGGGGGGGGAGGGTGGAGACAGTGAGGGGAGTGGTAAAGAAGTGATGAGGGGCTGAAGATGACACAGGCTCTTAGAAGGACTTTGTGTTTTGTTCTGAGTGAAACAGGAAGCTGTTTGACGGTTCTGAGTGGAGAAGTGATGTGATAGCTGCCATACTGAGAACAGACAGGAGTGAGCACTGGTAAGCAGGGAGGGCATTTCAGGGCCCATTGCATCAATCCTGACAAAATATCATGGTGGCTTGGACCAGGGTGAGGGCAGATATGGCAAGAAATCATTGGGCTTTTAACATATTTGGAAGCCACTCTGACAGAGCAGGGATGGGACTCCTACTCTGGAACCTTCTTCCTGCACACACAGGATGGTCCCAGGGAGATGGACCTTTAAGCACATTATCTAATGCAAGTCCTGTGTCTCGATGGATCCAAATTGCAGGAGACATTTTCTCTGGAGCTAATGCTTCACGGTTTGTACAGGAAACACACAAATGCCCAGGTATGGGGCCAACACGAGAACTGGTGTGGTAGTCTGGAATGAGACTGTGGAGCCAGACTCTCTGGGTTCGAATCCTGGTCCCACCACTTCCCAGCAGTGTGATGTGGACAAATAACTTCATCATCCTGCACCTCAGTTTCCTCATCTGCAAAGTGGTGATAATAATAGAAACAACCTCATAAGATCATTGTGAAAATTAAATGAATGAATAAATGTCAAGCAGGTAGCAAACTCTCTGGCATGTAGGAAGCACTCAAAAAGCATTAGCTGTTATTTTCACCTCTTGAGGGCAATGAACAGAAAGGCATATGTTTCAGACATTATGAACTCATTCAATATTAAAATATGAAGACAAACTCAACGTTTCAATTGCCTATAGCCGAACTCTCGGTGAGATGCCTCACAAATCCCAGGTAAACTCTGAGACTTCAATCTGAAGAGTCACGTCAAATGCAGTGACACAGGAAACACAAATATATATTGATATGCACGAGGCAAAACAGTACCAGAATACAGAAGAAAAAAATCTAGGCTTCTCTAGCAACTGCATCACGGTTAGTAAGTTTTCCTCCGCCATGTTTCCAAGACTATTAAGTGACCTTGGAATCTAGGGCTGGGGAATGGGCCCGGGTCATGCGGAAAGTGAGAAGCACTAAATCTGTTTTAGGGAGTGAGACCCAGGAGCAGGCCCTTTCACCTCAGATGCTGCCGTCCTCTGTGTCAACAGAGAATCTGCCCTTGGTCCATATCACTTTCCCACCCCAACAAGGTTTGAAACTTACAAGCACGTGCATATGATGTGGTTGCTGCCTGTTCTAGTATTTTCTTTTTTGTTTATGATTTTTTAATTCTTTTTGTTTTGCTTGCACTTTGAGGATAACCTTCCAATGGCATTATCATATTCTTGCTAAACAGGTTATATTTTCAGAATACATTATCTAAAAATCATCAACGCCTGTCTCTTTTCCAGTAAGAAAGGATCCATACTAAAATGTTCCCCCATGAAACATCATTCTGTTCTTTGTGTTAGGCAAGTACCTTTCGGCTCTCTCCTTGCAATATTTTTTATAAAGATCTGAGTACTTTTATAATGCGCTGAAAAAGCAACATCTTTTTACCTGCTGAACATGCTTCAGTGAATTCTGATGCTGAGCCTTGAAGAATACAGCTGATGAGCTACACAAACTTTCAGCCCCTGCCCCAACCTTCTCCAACAAACACACAGAGATTGGCCAGAAATCTCTGACCTAAAAATCCAGAGTGCATTAACTGAGATGGAAAATGTGTCCATTGAGATCGAATGAGCAATCTTGCTGTTTCTGAAAGATTCATTTCAAAAGGAATGATGGGAATCCTGCTGCCTAACTCCCCACGACAAAAGGAAAGGGCTTTCTTTGAACTCAGGGAGCCTTTCTTCCTCAGCAGAAATAAAAGACTGATACATCCAATGTATCACAAAGAATTACTTTGACTAGTAAAATGTGCCCTGTAAGAAAACCTAAAGTAATTTCAGTTTACCATGCACTCATTAGAGCCAGTGAGGTCCTTTTTTGGAATATGTGCTGAGTAGAAAGATTCTGGAAGGAAGAACCAAATTTAGAAGCCATTCCCTTTGGTGTAGAGTTAAAGAATCTAGGAAGATGGTGGCAGGTGGGACCCCTGGGTAGTTAAGACTGGAATGAAAAGGAGTATAAATAAACATACATGCCTCAGTTCTGCTTGAGAAGGTCATTGTTGGTGTGACCTTTCAGGGATGGGCAGCTGTGATTCCATGAGAGCATTAAGCACCAATATATATTCTCATCTTGGTAGCCCTGGTGTGGGTCGCAGACGGAGTTATTCTTCATTTGCTCCCCAGGATGTGATTTGCCACTGGACGCCACACTGCTTTTCAGTGCCTTCCCACTGGACACAGTGCGTACTTCTCCACCCCTTGACTCTGCTAACATCTCACTGCCCAAAGCATGTGACGTGGCTGAGCCCAGATGTGACAAGCAAAACGCACTTGTTTAGCTGGGCACGAGCTCTTGCTTTTCTCTTGTCACCATGAGAAGACCCTCCCAAGGCAGCTGCCACCCTTTCAGCTTGGGCTCTGGAATGGACACATGTAGAACAGACCAGAGCCAGCAACTCAGTGAGGAGCCAAGTGGAGCAGAGCTGTCCAGCACCTCAGCCTAGATGAGCCAGCTAAACGAGGGGTAACAAATGATGACTGTTTCATGACACTGAATTTGGGGGATGTTTGTTATGCACCAAAAGCTCACTCATACAATCTGTAATTAGTGTTTTCAAGAGTACTTAAAAACCCTGAAATGCCACATCCCCAAAGGATTCTCTCTACCACCCCTATTCTCTACACCATTTATGGCTAAATGTGCTACATTTTACAAAAACACCATCAACACTTCCAAAGGAAACTTCTCCCCTTATTATCCCAGTTGACATGGCAGCCACAGGCACCTCATGATCTATTCTTCATGACTTTCTCATATCTCTGAACTGGACTTAGGTAGTCGTGGCTCCCAAGCCAACAATTCATAAGCCCTGTTGTGGCCTGTGAGGGGCTTAATAAGAAAGGCTCTGGACTTCCCTGGTGGCGCAGTGGTTAAGAATCCGCCTGCCAATGCAGGGGACACGGGTTCGAGCCCTGGTCCGGGAAGATCCCACATGCCGCGGAGCAAACTAAGCCTGTGAGCCACAACTACTGAGCCTGCGCTCTAGAGTCCGCGAGCCACAACTACTGAGCCCACGTGCCGCAACTACTGAAGCCCGCGTGCCTAGAGCCCGTGCTCCGCAACAAGAGAAGCCACAGCAACGAGAAGCCCGCGCACTGCAACAAAGAGTAGCTCCTGCTCGCAGCAGCTAGAGAAAACCCGCATGCAGCAAAGAAGAGCCAACGCAGCCAGAAATAAATAAATAAATACATTTATTTTTTTTAAAAAAAAAAGAAAGAAAGAAAGGCTCTGAGCAAAAGTGCTGAGCGAGGCAAACTAGAGTTCCCCAGAATAAGAATGAAAGTAGGAAGGAAAAAGAAAGCAGAAGCGTGAATTACTGAGGTTGATAGGTCACAACTGAGAGGGATCATGTGGTAGATTAGACCCCAAGATAGGTTTCCAGCAAGTCAAAATTACGATGATGTGTGTGGCAAAATAACATATTGAAAAGAATTTTTGCTTTGTTCTCATTGAGTTTCTTCCTCTCCCAGGTCTAGTAAGGTAGACAGGCTTCGTTCAGTCCCTTGCCTCAGGGAAGATGCATTTACCAGAGCCCAGAGAAAAAGCTGACGGCAGAAAGCCTCTCTCCTGACTTGTTTCGTGAAAATCTGAGCAACTTGGCTTAGGAGTCAAGGGCAGAGGACCCCTGTGAGGTGGCAGAAAGCTCAGGAGAGAGAGCTTGGTGGTAAGTCTAGCAAAGCACCAAGATGCACAGGCTGAGCCTAAAGAAATGGCAAAGTCAGTGAACTTCAGGGGACCATGCAGGCTCAGACTCTGGTATCTTAGGACTGAAGAACACAAAGGCCTGTTTGAATTTCTGTTCTGCAGAGATTCCGAGGACTTCTGAATATTCGACATGATTATATTCCAATGGCCAAACAGCAAAAATGTAATATGATGACACTCACACACGAGTTTAAGGGTAAGATTTATATTGGCTCTGTGAGAAAACAGAAACTGAGTAAACAGCGTCTTTGAAGGAAAGGAGAAAGGGGAGTTGGAAGAGAAGTGACGCCACTTGGAGAGAAACCATACTGTGGAGCGACGTTACGCAAGGAGATCCAGGAAGTCCTGCTAATGAGGGTCCTGAAGCTTCTCTGAATCTGGAACTACCTCCTAGAGCTGCTTCCCATGAGGCTAGGAGGCTCAGCCACGCGGCATTTCCATTCTCATATGTCCGTGAGATTCCATGTCTCTTAGGATCTACAGTATGTATTTTTACACTCAACTCCCCCCTTCCCCCTCCTTTTTTTTAAAACAAATCCCAGCAAGCCTCTGTCCTTTAGGATCAAAAGAGCCCAACCAAATCCCACCACTGAAGATGAGTTAAATTTAATATAAACATAGATAACTGGACATGACGTGTTTCCAGGTCACATAACACAGTGAGTCTCAGGCTTTTTGCCTTTGTGAATAGGCAGGTTATGCGTTCAGAGGAACTTAACCTTCACTAATCAATTCCACAGGCCACTGTCAGTCAAGTCCCACAACATATCAGGAGCATTTAAAGATTAAGAACTGTTTAGTCAAGCTTGGAAACTTACATAGTACTTAAAAAGCCAAGATAATCCAGAATTCTTAAACTTAGAAACCACAAAATGTTTGGAGGAATCTTGTTAAGAGAATTTTAGGAGGACTTGAAAAAAATGGAATTTTTCCTTAACGGGTAGACTAAATATGAAAATTTTCAGTTCTTTTCAAATTAATATATAGATTTAATGCCATCTAATAAAGATATATCAACAGTCCTTTTAAAGAGTCCAACAAAGAGAATTCTAAATTTTATATGACAATATAAAAGAACACTCTGAACAAGAACAACACTCTGGTTGTCGAGCCCTACAAGATACTGAGATACTGGGACAAACATAGAAAAGTATAAAATAATGGAGTAGCAGCTTTGAGTACAACAAAACAAGGTTCCAGGGTAAATTTAGAGATGAATGCCCGCTTGAAAGAATTCAATGCAAGCTTTGGCACCAAAGAAAGTGAAGTGCTTTAGCATGTCAACAACAAGGCTGCTTTCGAAACAAAACCATTAAAGTACAGTAGAGTGACTATGAAAATCTTTTGTCCTACACAGGGGTTGTTGGCTACCTGGTAACAATGAACTAAAAGAGTCGTCTCTTCAGAGTAAAGGAGATATTATAATAATGAATGAGAAGGTAACTTAATTTTGTAAAAGAAACTTGGATTGTGGTACGAATATAGGGAAACAGATGTTTGGCAATGATTCTATCATTATGTGCTTGTTTTATTGAAAATTACGCAAATCTGTATCTATCAAAACAGCAGCCTTTGAAAACTTGAAAGTGAATTTTTCTAACCTGTTTTTAAAAACCTGCAAATAAAGCATTTCAGCGAACTGTGGACTCATTCGTTAAATATGATAAATGGCAACATCTTCCATTTGGTTTGTGAGAACAGTTGAAGGACATCAAGGAATACGGAAACTCTCCAGCTGAATTTCAACAAAATCCCTTGCATGGATGGAATTGAAAAACAGTATTTCCTGATCTAATAAGCAAGCTGGTGAAACACTTTGTCCATTTGCCTCTTCATATGTTTCTGCAGTTCCCTTTTTCTCCAACGACAATGACTGAAACCAAATAAAGAAATAAGATGAACTTGCAATCAGACCTTCAAAATTTATCCATGAAGTGGTAAACCAAGATGCTCAAAAATAAATAAGCACCCTCAATAACTCTGCTGTCATTTAAAATATCATATAATTGTTAATGCAGCAGTGATAGCATAAATGTTTACAAGTGATTAAAATGTATATTTCACCTTCAACTCATTTTAACATCTATTTTTCAGCCACGTATATTTTATATATATATAGTATGAATAAATGAATATATATTAAGGGGGCACGTGTTTAAAACTTTTTTACTAATAGGCATACAAAAGCACCAAATGTGGACATTTCTGTTCTGTATGATCTAGGGGGCTCCTGACTTATGGGGTGGGCCCAAAGGATGTTTTATATACTCAAACATGATGGACAGAGTCGCTGATATCACAAAGCTCATCACAACTCTTGAAAAGTCCAGCTTTCACATTCAGAAATATTCAGTGGCATTTTCAGGAACCTAAAAATGAAGTTAGAGTGCAGCTTATGGGAAATGGTGCCTTTCCATCCTGCTTATCTGATCCTACCCCAGCCACCAAGATGAGAGAGTGGCCCCAGGTTTGAGTGACTAAGGGACAGACAAATTGATGGTTCTTACATGTGCTCTTGCTTTGGGCTCCACTAGATTGAACCCTCTGGGGATTGGAAATCCAACCACCACAAATCTAAGATTTCATGGATATCTGTTGCTTACAGAGCATAAAGTATTGCATGGCTGGGCAGACTTTTTCTTCTTGATTGATTACCCTTTTTTTTTTTTTTTGGACCTATAGGAAAATATATTTTTGAACAAAAGACTTGATAACAATGAGCAAAGCCTTTCCCCAAACATGTTAAAATCATCACTTCAGGTCTGAGACTTTTTCTCCATCAAACTGGATTCTACCCATATTTTAGTGCAGTACTTGGAGGGGGGAGGGGTGAAGACACAGGAGGTCTCTCCTCCCCATCCCAAGGGGCTGTTGTACATCCCTGTGATCTATGCATATTCTTTGAAAATTTATACTTAGAAAGTGAAAACAATCCCATGGTTCTTATAAATTCAAACTGTAAGAGTGTGTGTTACAGAAACCCTGATCTAAGATAATATTTTAAAACATGAATTGATCCTTATAAAAGAGGTATTTTTAGAGAGACGATTAGGCACACTTTATAAATTTCATGATCTTCTAATCTTTACACAAAAGATTTCAAAAAGTGATTAAGTGGTAAGGGCTCACTTTGACGACTAAGAACTTCTGATGGAAGTTAAATGGCATTGGTAAGGAAATCACAGTATCAGAGGTTTAAGCTAACAGTCCTGTGTTAATTAAAAACTGTGATCTCTTAATCTTTTCTTCATTAAAATAATTATGCCTACCCCCTACCTAGAGTATTTAGTTTTCTTAGACATAAAACTACATAACTGCCCAAGGTTACACATCTTTTCTGTTTGGGGTTGGTTTTGTTTGCTTATGTTTCCCTTGTTCTAAGCCCCATAACAAGAGAACCGAACCTCACTTCCGCACCCCCTAGATCCACGCCTGGCTCCTTTTCTACGTGTCCTGTGTGCTGGGAGCTTTGATCCTGTGGGTGGCAACATGTGGGCCTGCTGCCCTCTGGCTTCCATTGGGTTCAACCAATGGGAGGTGCTGGCAGGGGAATGTGAGGTGAGGAGGAGAAAGAGATCAGGGTATTTCACCCCCCTACTCCCTCCTTGGTTTGGTGCAGGTCTGAAGTGACTTCATCCACTCTGATTACTGTGCCAGTCACACCAGGCCCCTTGCACAGCTCCAAGGCTCACCATGCTCCATGCCAGGCCCCTGAGCCTAGCGGTGCTAACGGGTCTCAGCTGCTGCTAGTCCCTGGGTGCCTCCATGGGACCTGTTGGTTTCCTTGTCTGAGCCCACACTCATGCATTTCCTGCCAGAGCCAGGCACCGTGCCTCTCTCTTCCAAGAAGCAATCTTGTAAGTCCCAGGAAACAAACCCTGCCCCGTGGACGGCACAGATGGAGTCTCCTTGAGCTGGCTTCCAGTGAAAAACATAATTCTAGCTTCTTTTTTGATTCTTAACCAAGAGATAATAAATACATCTGCTTTGAGAGCAGCACTGAGATCAATTATCCAACTAATATATATTTATAATGCATCAACCATACTTAAATTTACACCAATGGTTCTCAAAAACAAACAAAAACAACAAAAACCCTCCCCAAAACCTATGAAGGAAACATTTCTTTCTGAATGAAACATTATCTTCCACATATAAACCTTTAAAGTCAGTGAAGACTTTGAATTCTTGTATTGACCACTGTGGAATCCATTTCTATTTGCCTAATTTAAATGAGATGCGAACTCTTTTTATCTAAATTGAGGCATGCTTTCTTTGTCTCTCTGTCAAAGTATTCTTAGTAAACTTTTATCTTTGGTTGACATTACATACAGTCAAATTTGCAAGAAGAGAATATCACTGAATTTGAGAGCTGGATGAGATCTTGGCTAATGCTTTTATGTTTTAGAACAGTTGATATGCTCATTTGAAGATTTCGTGTACCATTTTCTTTCAAGTTGGCAGAAACTGACTTTTCAAATTCAGTCAAAATCAGTCCCTTTTGTTATTTAGGGTGGATCAAATGTATCGACCATTTATTCAACAGCTATTTAATAAAAGCTCTCTATCTGCCTGGTGCCCAGGATGTGGCTATGTTTCAGACCAACAAGCTTATATTATAGTTCAGGTATCGGCAAACAATAGCCCATGGGCCAAATCTGATCTCTGCCTGCTTTTGTATATAAAGTTTTACTGGAACACAGCCACACCCATTTATTTATGCACTGCAGCTGTTTCCATGCTATAAGGACAGAGTTCAGTAGTTACGACAGAGACTGGCCCACAAAGTCTAAAATATTTACTATCTGGTCCTTTTCAGAAAGAAATTGTTAACCCCTCTTCTAATGGAAGGACTCATACAATAAAAATCAAATAAACATGAGCTATTTCACATATTGTCGGGGGCTGGTAGTTTGTATGAAGAAAAATACAGCAGGATAGAGAGTGAAAGAGGGGAGTGGATCGTTTTAACAAGATGGAGTGGAGGCCTCTCTAAGGAGGCTATTTCTGAGATCTGAATGAAGTGAGAAACTAAGCTGGGGGGGATACCCATGAGAAAAACATCCGAGGCAGAATAAACAGATGTATAACGACCTTGAGAGAGGAGTCTCCAGGCCATTGTTTTAATCATGCATTTGTTCCTTTATTCAAGGAAGCTTCAGTGAGCATCAGTTTACTGTGAAGTTCTCCTTGGTTCTATGCCTTCAGAGAAATTCCCCACCCTCAGAGAAACTCCAAACCCCTAAGAGATGCCAGATATATAAACATCTGAGTATAACAGATTGCTAGAGGCAAATGTGATGGAAGGGTTCACCCCATACTGTGAGGGTACAATCCGTGGGGGTCTTCAGTCTAACCCAAGGGCAGTGAATGGGGACCAGGAAAGACCTCACACAGAAGATGCCCATGACGTGAGTCTAGAGATGTGAAGCGGTAACTACCAAAGTGAAGGGAGTTATACTCCAATCCAAGGGAAGAGTAAGCAAAGCCATAGAGGCATAAAAGAAACTGTTCTTGGGACAACTGTTAAGTGTTGCTTGCTGGGTAATAGGGCAGAGTGTTTAGGAGAGAGCACAGTATCGAGGAGAAAGGAGGTTAGAGAGGAAAACTAGTAGCCGTGTTGGAATGCTGTCCAATATCAGCCATACACCCTTTATGTACACAAGAGCACATCCTTCCTGGAAAGGTCAGAGGCTCTAAAATCTATCATATGATTAGAATCTAGTATGCAATGAGTTGAGGGAAAAAAATCCTGAAATTCTCTCCATATTCTAGAAAATGAAGAGTAGGATATCTTAGAGAATAAGGTAAACATAGTCCTTAAATATTAACTTGAACCCACAAATTATTAATTTTATTTATGAATTGGACTATTATTCATTTGGAAGGTTATAGTTCAAAGGACCACAGAGTTTAAACAGAACCCAGACCGATACATTTTTCCAGTCATGCTTTCAGTTTTAGCAAAGGAGATACAATAAATCAAGGATCTATTAGGGCTTGTATAAATTAACATTCAAAATAGATTCCACTAATTCATGATCAAATTTATCCTTCAAGGACTCAGTAATATTTGTCAATACCACCACTGAAAACCATTTCAACAATTAGTCTTTCATCCAGTTCATCTACTCAGAGAGATTGTTATCGGCGTTAGATGATGAATTTAGCGCCTGCAAGATGCTTATTGACTGTGCCTTGTGAATCTAATTGTAGGATCTAAAAGGGCAAAATGTTTGTCAGTTTCCTTAAAGCTGCAAAATCCCTACAGCTAGGCTGGTAATCAATTACATTAACTGAGTTCAATTCAACGTGTTTAAGAGCCGACTTTTATGTTAATGACACTCTAATGTGTCAGAGGCAATAACAGTCAAGTCACATCCTTGGGTTGATTGAGATGCTGAGCAGAGCCTGTAGCGCTCAACCTCGACTCTCACCATCAACTCTAGATATCCATTATTCCCAAGAACACTCAACCCTACATTGAGATTTACTGCTGATTAAAAATTTAAAAGACAGGTAATCTAGGCAGGTAGCCACATAATAAACATTCGGAATCATATGCTCTGTTTGGCAATAATCAATATGAACAGTGTGAGATCTGGGTGAGTATAAGTTAATGGGAATTGAATTCGAGAGAAGGCTATAGAGTACTTCAAATACCACTAGGGAAATTTCTGGATAATTCATTGGTACAACCACATTAGAAAACAATTTAGCAGTAAGCCCAAGCTTTTTTATTCTCAACCCTGACTCTGGAGCTATTGGGTAGGACCCAGACACATGGATCTTCAGATCATGTCAATGGTCCTTCCATGACATTTGTTAGGTAGTCCTGTGGTTTCAAGAGAGCACTCCAGCGAGACTAGAAGTGCTGGTGAGCAAGTTCAACCTCAGGGAAAAGCGCTGGGAGGAAACCAGAGTATTTCATTGCTCAGACCCCATTCAAGCAGGGAAGCCCTTCCATTTCAGTAGGTGGAAGACAATAGTCACTGAGAGTAGAATGATCACTATCTTCCAAGATAATGAATTTCCCACCACCTGTCTCCATTTGGAAACAAAAACATTAAAGTTAAAATAATTAAAGAAAGTGTAACAATGTTCTGATATTTTCCATGATATCTGCTTTGATGCTATTTGCTTAAAAATATTTTAGTTTTCGGACCCAACTTAGATGATAACCTAAATCATACTTTAAAATCTAGTACCACACAGGAATCTGTGTTTTTAAAAGGCACTCCAAGTGATTCTGGTGTATGGTTTAGGATTACACTTTGAAAAGCCCTGGCTTGAGGCTTCCCTGGTGGCGCAGTGGTTAAGAACCCACCTGCCAATGCAGGGGACAAGGGTTTGAGCCCTGGTCCGGGAGGATCCCACATGCCGCGGAGCAACTAAGCCCGTGTGCCACAACTACTGAGCCTGCGCTCTAGAGCCCGTGAGCCACAACTACTGAGCCTGCGTGCCACAACTACTGAAGCCTGTGCACCTAGAGCCCGTGCTCCACAACAAGAGAAACCACCGCAATAAGAAGCCTGAACACTGCAATGAAGAGGAGCCCCCGGGCTTCCCTGGTGGCACAGTGGTTGAGAGTCCGCCTGCCGATGCAGGGGACACGGGTTCGTGCCCTGGCCCGGGAAGATCCCACGTGCCGCGGAGCAGCTGGGCCCGGGAGCCATGGCCGCTGAGCCTGCGCGTCCGGAGCCTGTGCTCCGCAACGGGAGAGGCCACGACAGTGAGAGGCCCGCGTGCCGCAAAAGAAAGAAAAAAAAAAAAAAAAAAAAAAAGAGGAGCCCCGGCTCGCCGCAACTAGAGAAAGCTCACACGCAGCAACAAAGACCCAATGAAACCAAAAATAAATAAATATTAATTAAAATAAATAAATAAATAGATAAATGAAAAGCCCTGGCTTAGTGGGAGACATCCAGGAAGAGAGCTCAAGAGATGAAACAGCCAGCCAACCTCCATGTATCTTGTACCTTGCAGCTCCCCACTCACTACACAGCTGGCGGGAATGTTGGCCTCTGTTATATTATCTTGATTCCCAGTGACTTTCTTGAGAATCTGAGTTCCCAGATGGAGAAGCATTTATGGGAGGCAATAGCAATTCTTGATGACAAACAATTTGATGACTTGAATAGACATTTGCCATTATGTGGGTATGAATCCAGACCTCTGTCAAGGACTGGAAAACATATAGATTAGAAGCACATGTGTTAAAACTCTTCTGTTGCACTGTTGATAACTGATGTGCCAACATCTTGTGGACAAAGGAAACAGCTCTTCATTGCTTTATTTTAATTTCCTGTGTTGTTCCCACACAGACTGGAGCTGCTGGGACTTGGGAACATTCCTACCTGAACAACTGGAGTCCAAGCCAAGTTTACTTTATAGACCTTTCACTGTGGCCATTTGCGTTTGCCTTTTGTCTCACTAAGAGAACTTCTGGGAAAATTTTACTTCATTTTATGTTAGATTCATTGGAATAAGCTCAAAATATCTCAAGCTTTCAGAGGCCATGCATGCTTAATGGCATACTGAAATTTTTAAAGAGCTCAATTATTTTCCAGAATAATTCATATGTGTCAGCAGTATCCATTTTACCAGATGCAGATTTCTTATGATCATAATTGATGTTTAACAAAATATGGAACAGAGGCACTTTCAATGACATATATTTAGCAATTTTATGCATGCCTAATTGTCACAATAGTATTCATTTAATTCAATTTAACCGAAAACTACTTTCAACCTTTATTAATGTGACACTTATTCTCTGGGCCACACAAGCCATAGGGGAAAGAGATCAAAGACACAGGATAAAACTCTGGGAGATTTTGCCCCAATCCCTCTCTGCTTTTAAAAAAGGGCATTAAAACTTTATGCTCTTTACTCTTCCTCACAAGTGGTTTCCATTCTCTTCAATAATTTACATTTATTTATCTAACTTTTAAGTCGTATCTTTAAAATCAGGCACCGTGCTAGGCCCTGAAGAAGAGAAGCAGTACCATTACAGCAACAGGTGCTGCTAACATGCGCCGAGCTTGCCAAACACCGTTCTCAATTATATATACGTATTAGAACATTTATTTTCACAACAAACCTACTAGATGTGCAGTATTCTTATCAATCATAGTTGAGGACACTGAGGAACAGAGCAGTAACATTTAAGCTATGAAAGTACTAGAAGAAAATACTAAAGAACACATTTAGAGTCGGGTAGAAAGGGCATTTCTAAGTAAAAATGTGAAATCTAGAAGCTACAGAGGAAAAGACAAACAGGTTCAACTACATTGTAATTTTAAAAGGTAAAAACATAAGCAAATTTATAACACAATGCGCTGGAAGAAAACATCTGCAACATATGGGACAGAAAAATATATAATATACATAATAGAAAAAGAGCTTGCACAATTCAAAAAGAAAAGATAATAACCCAATTTTAAAAAATGGTGAAGTATATGAACAGGCACATAGATAAAAATAATGTAAATGGACAATAAGGTTCTGAAAGACACTCATTCTCACCAATAAATGCAAAGTAAAATAATGATATACCACTTTTCCCCCCCTGAAGTAAACTGTAAGGTGGTACAACCTGTTTCTGAAGGGCCATCATAAGCTTTCAAAATTTAAATGCATATAATATGTGTCTTAGCAACCTCATTTCTAGGCCTGTATCCTATACAGCAACTGGGTAGAGCTATGTGCCCAAGGATATGCACTGCAGCACTTTACTGGGGAGAAAAAATAAAAAGAAACATGAGAATAAAGGAGTTCTCTTGGAAACTGAATATGTAATTTCATAGTCAATTCAATAGAAAGCTTGAAGGATGAATTTTAAAAAAAAATCTTACAGAAAATTGAACAAAAGGACAAAGTGTTGGAAATAGAAGAGAGAAGAAAAAAATTACAGATGATCAACTCAGAAGACCCAATATACGAATGATAAGAATTTCGAAAATAGGTGTTAACTCTTCTCT
The DNA here is from genome assembly GCF_002837175.3 of Physeter macrocephalus. NCBI lineage: Eukaryota > Metazoa > Chordata > Mammalia > Artiodactyla > Physeteridae > Physeter > Physeter macrocephalus. The sequence goes on along the minus strand of NC_041220.1, from coordinate 155,809,041 downwards.
AAATGTTAAAAAAACAAAAAGAAATTCCAAAATAGAAAGGACAAATGGGAGAAAGGAATTATCGAATAAATGAATCTGAATAGTTCATTTAGCCTGAGAGCCCTTAGCCTGACAATAAAAGCACCTTCACACCTGGATGCACCACAATGAAATTTTAATATACCAAGGATAAAAAAATTATCTTTAGAGCCACAGAGAGAAAAGACACATTGAGGATAATGGAATGAGAACCAGATCATTATCTGACTGCAGGACTGGAGGCGTGAAGGCAATGTAACTTGACTTAAATCTTCTGTGGGAAAATCATTTTCAACCTAGATTTCTATGTCAAGTGAGAAGGCAAAATAAAGGTATTTCCAGACATGCTAAGATTTAGGAAGTTTACTTCCCACACATCTTTTCTAAGCAAGTTGTCTGAAGATGTGCTCCAACAAAATCGAGAGAGAGAAAGACATGGGATCAAGGAAACCATGGCTGCTACATGGGATAAGAAAGAAGAAAAGTCACAGAATGACGTTCTGTAATGGCCTAGGAAGTCACCAATCCAGATTAGAGCAGGAGGAGAAACTGAGGAAGGAGTTGAATGGGAAAGAAGGTGGTTTCAGAGATTTGACTCTACTCTTGAGAAGGACAAAGTATTTAAGGCAGGACATGCGAGGGGAGAAATGAAAAAAAGTCAGAGACTGCTAGAAAAACAAAAAATTGTAAAATAGTTGCAATATAACGAGCAATAATTAGCTAAACAATGAATAATATTTTCTTAGTAATAAAAAGTAAAACTCTTCATTGAGTTTTAAAAAAAATTTATTTATTTATTATTTATTTTTGGCTGCATCGGGTCTTCGTTGCTGCGCACCGGCTTTCTCTAGTAGCGGCGAGCGGGGGCTACTCTGCGTTGCGGTGCACGGGCTTCTCAACGCGGTGGCTTCTCTTGTGTGGAGCATGGGCTCTAGGCACACAGGCTCCAGTAGCTGTGGCTCGTGGGCTCTAGAGCGCAGGCTCAGTAGTTGTGGCGCACGGGCTTAGTTGCTCCACGGCATGTGGGATCTTCCCGGACCAGGGCTCGAACCCGTGTCCCCTGCGTTGGCAGGTGGATTCTTAACCACTGCGCCACCAGGGAAGCCCTAATACTCTTCAACTGAGTTTTAAAATTTAGAATCAACCTATAGATAAGGCCCAAAAGACTCATTAATGGTTACAGGATAATTGTAGATGTTTCCAACCTTTGTATTATTAAAGACAAAATATGGAAGACAAAAGGGAGGGCTAGGAGAAGTAAGCAGGAAGAGTGCATGGATTCTATTTTCATCTACTAAATGAAAATTACTAGCATCAGAACATGCCGTTTTCAGTAGAAGGAAAAAGAAATAAAAGTATAATCAATCACTTAAAAATCAGCGGTAGAACTACACTGGAAAAAGAGGTGCGTGAGGAGGTGGGGGACAGTGTGACCTAGCTCTTCTCTGGCAGAGTAAGCAACAGCAGATAAGGTCTAAAGTTGGTAATCCTACAAATACTAGTATAAGCATATTATTTAGATCAGGAGTTGGCAGATTTTTGCTGTAAAGCCCCAGAGAGTAAATATTTTAGACTTCGCTGGTTATATAGTCTCCATCACAACTACTCAACTCTGCTACCGGAGCACAAAAACAGCCATGGACAAATGTATAAAGAATGTGTACGACTGTGTTTCAATAAGACTTTATTTATAAAAACAGGCAGAGGGTCAGATTTGGCCTATGGGCCATATAGTTTGCTGGGCCTAGATCTAGATATACATGGGAAATCACCACATTTACAAATACAATAGAGCATAATTTTCCAAACTATCATTAGGGACACCTTAAAGATGAACACTTCCTTCATTTAGCACCTAGAAGAAATCCTCTCTCTTGATTCTCAAAGTCATGTCAAAAGCACAAATGCTCCACTAAGAGTAAACAATGGTAGCCTTTTCCCATTCCTTAGGACAGGAAAGGTCAATGGATGAAATGCACTTAAAATTGAAGCTTTAATCCAGTATCTCTCCAGGTAAATCACTGATAAGTGCCTCCTTTCGGCAATTTTAGAATCGAATACTGCTGAATTCTGAACCCCTGGAAGGCTGTGTAATATCTCTTCATTTTCAGTCTCTGCCACAGTAGAGAGCACAGAGTTGGTGTGCAAAGAATACTTGGAAAATACAGATATAATGTAGCCCAGCATACCTGTTCAGTTATTTTAAGTTTCATGTACCAATGTTTCATGGGGTTTCACAAAGAACTCCAGAGATGTCATGCCCCATTTGAAATTTCAGAACCATGGTTTTAGTTTTAAACTTGGTATAGCCAACTTGGCTTTATCTAGTTAGAAGAACAGAGAAGCTATCCATCAAGATTATGAATTAAGGTTAGAAATTTTTGCAAGGCTCCTTTCAGGCTTTAGAATTTCATGAAGAATAACAGGTCTTTTCATACAGGTATGTGAAAAGCTATTAAAAATATTAAAAATATTAAAAAAGCTGTTAAAAATATTTTTAAGACAAAACTCAAAATGTAATTGTTGATAATTGGCAATTTGAAAGTTTGTGAGCACTGTCTATGACCATGGAGGAGGCAATCATATTAAAGTTTCCTGTTATTCTTCAAGACATTGCCTTCTCTCCTAAAATTAAAAAAAAAAAAAAAAAAAATTCCCATGGGGATTTAAACTCTGTTGGAAACGAAATGCTTGTTTGTATAATGCCCACAAACACCAGATCAAAGTTAAAGCAAAGAAATAAACCTCTATGGTTTCAGTTCACATAAAGCCCGGTCTACACACTGGAGCATAACCATATTTCATCATTTAATTATAGATTGTTTCATATGATAATTATGCAAAGTACACTTTCATTATGTCTCAAATTGAGCCCTGAAAACTGTGGGTTTGGTAGGAATATCTGGAGATCGTTCTACCTCTCCTTTTCCGAAAAGTGTTGCCTTTGAAATGTTAACGCCTATCAGTATTCTTTTATGAGCATTGTAAAATCATGCACAATTAAGAAGCAAATTAAGCATGAAAAGGCCATGACTCACTTTTGATAGCCATGTCTCGGAAAGGGTTTCATGGGGTAAAACTGCACAAAAATGGAGCTTGGGTAGGCAAAGGGTTTGAGCACTTGTTCTCGGCTCATATCGAATATAGGGGTTTATAGATAATAATAATATAATTGCTAATACTTTTTATCTTACCTATGCTGCGTGAAAAGATAAATATTTTCTGTGTGTGACTATTACTGCAAAGCGGAATGCAACCCTTTCTGTATTCAAGTTCAGATATATTAAAATCTGAGATTGTTCACACCTGTGTGCCTGGGTTTCTGTCCCCACAGGGTTTTCCTGGAATTCTGAGAATTTGGGAAGGAGCTGCTGAGGGGATGGTGGCTTGATCTCTGGAAAGATAACTGCGCTGCCCAATTTCACAAATATTATCATTAGACAACAAAAGGTTCAAATGAAATACCCAGCTGGTGTCGGAGAATTACTCGCTGTGCGGGGAGAACTCCCACACAGTGGAACGGGGTGCAGAATCTTAGTTGTACACATTATGAATGTACTAAACGTCACTAACGGTATATTTTAGGTTATGCGTATTTTATGACAATAAAAAAAATGCATTGAAATATTTCCTTTTGAGGAACTAATTTTCTCCCTGAATCTCCCTTCTGGGCTCCTATGGGGTTTTGCCTGGGAGGAAGGATAATATTAAAAAGAAATGACAGCTTCCTTGCAAAGTACAAGCATTAAATTTCCTGAACCATAATGCACATGATCTTTCCCAAGGAAGGGGGTGGGAGAAGGAGGAGGGAGTAGGGTATCTATGAAGGAAGAATGTGAAAGAAAAGACGATATCATGAGTGCAACCTGGTAGTGGAAGGTTTTGCAATAACGTCTGGGCAGGTTCCTGGTCTGATAAATCATGTTTGTGATTCCGAGCAGCAGACTCCTTGCTGTGGAATTAGCTTTTCGCCCTTGTAGTTCTTTGTATCATTGAGACAACAAGTGACAGCTAAAGTCTATGTCTACAAGGTCTGGTTAATAGTTTCAATAGCTCAATTAAAAAAGATCGGCCACTGATCCAGATCAAACTTGCAGGCACCACCCAGCACTGATGAACGTTCAACTCTGCAGTAAATACTAAGGGCATGGTAAGAGACCAAGATGCAAATGTCAGATCCCAAAGATGTCACTTTATGTGAGGAAGCATAGGAAACTATCTCCTTGGCATTGGATCCATACTTCCTGGGTTAAATGACAGCAAAGACCAAGCTTTAAGAGAGGTTGAGACTGAAAGACGACTGCCTGGAACCAGCTGGCTGGCAGAGCTTCTAAGTGACTGGGCTTAGCTTCCAAGTGGATTTTTAGCTCTTTGAATATCTAGCCAAAGCTGGTTCTCCAGTATTTCGTCAACTCTTGGCTCTGGCAACATAGAAGAGGAAGACGATCACAGCCTGCAGTGTGAGGGGGCTTGATGGGTTGAAAACTGATTTCTGTGTACAAAATCCATGAAATTTAAAAAATGAAATCTCGGGCTTCCCTGGTGGCGCGGTGGTTGAGAGTCCGCCTGCCGATGCAGGGGACACGGGTTCGCGCCCCGTTCCGGGAAGATCCCACATGCCGCGGAGCGGCTGGGCCCGTGAGCCGTGGCCGCTGAGCCTGCGCTCCGCAACGGGAGAGGCCACAGCAGTGAGAGGCCCGCGTACCGCAAAAAAAAAAAAAAAAAAAAAAGAAAAAAAAAAAGAAAGAAATATCAAAAGCATCGTTATATATGGATGAAGACGTAGAGCTAAACATCAGCTGCCAGGTGGAACAGAGCATGCCATTCTAGTCCCTGACTCACGATCACGGCACCTGGGCTCCACTGGGGGACCACAAGGATTTGGAGGCAAGGTCAGAAGGAGGTCGCTCCTGAAGCTGGAGCTACTCGAAAACAACACATAATAGATCTGCTGAAGTAACTCTCCTTAGTAGATGGCTTTGAAATGTATCCCTGATGAGACTAGATTCTGCAGTCTAATCCAGTTAAGAAAACTAAGATGGTTCTCAAGGGCTATCAACTACTCAACTGCACTGTAACAAGTATGAGACAATTTTTGTATTATCATAAAAGGGTGGAAGGGTGGTCTGAAGGGTGTTTAAATAAAGCAGGATGGAAAAAACAGATTTTGAGACTTCATTCAGCATTGTCAAAGAGATGGCAATATTTTATCTATTATAGAGTTAGATATATTTTTTCACTAAAGTAAGGTTTTATGTGTTAGAGCGAGGGATAGTTCATCAGGCATTTCTATACATTAGATAAAATATTTCCATGACTATCCAATTTATTTTATTTTACTTGAGTCAATACTCTTCAAGCAGTTTTTCTCCCCCTATCTATTACTTCAGTTTTCCTGGTACCTGGATGGAAGCTGGGGATATTCATTCCTTGGAAGGTGGAATTCATTGTGAATGAATAAATAACGTTTGATTTGACATCCTAATTCTTTTGTGCAGCAAGGTGACACACGTATACATAGACACATGGCCATACACATATATATCATGAATTCTCTGTAGGGGTGATATCACTTCCAAGAGGGTGAAAACTGGTTCTTGGGGGGAAAAGGCACAAAAATCTTACTCTTTTTATATACAAAGCACCAATATACATGTAGTATACAAACTTATATAAAGTATAAGTGTCCATGGTATTAAAATTTCATTGAGGGGCAATTAGGGAAAAATTGTCTAAAAAGGCTCCCTTCAGTGGGGGAGATAATAGAAAAAAAAAATCAAGAAACAGTGATACAAACATACACACTCTCTACATGTATGTATGTATTTCTGAATTTCTGAATACATACTAGGTGTAAACATATTTACAATTATATGATCAACTGATAGATACATAGAGATTTTATATCTATAACTGTTTCTATATCACTTAGGGATCTTGTGTGATTCTGTCAGTTCAATATGATGATCATCTCGAAAAGCTATGCCCCAACTTAGATCTGCTAATTACCCACTTCACGCAGTGGATAAAACCACACAAGACGAGTCACTAAGGCACATCCTGGGCGGATCTCAACGCAATCTCATCTCATCAGCAATGCCAGAGAGTGGGCAGCCCTCACTCCCATCCAAGCAGCTCTCCTATGTGGTACTGGGTTTAAATGACTAATGACTCGGTCTTCCTCGCCCATCCTAGCGCCTCAGCTTCGGTGAAATCTGATGGCTTCAGGCTCTCCATACTCTCTCAGCTCTCTGTCCACAGAGCCCTCGTATGGAACGTCTCTTCCACCGTCTTCATCTGAAATAAACTCCCACAGACCGCCAATACCCATCTCAAACGGAGCTTCCTCCCCAAAGCCTTCCTAAGCCTCACTCTAAAAAGAATGCCTCCCCACTCCGCCAGCCCCCCTCACTTTGTTTCTACTTCTTCCACTGCACTTAGCATATTTTGCACTTATCATATTTTGCTCACATGACAGCTGTCTGAATAAAGGTCTTCTCTCTTCTACTGAAGGGTAGGCCTCTCTGGAAGAGAAGGTTGTTTTCCGGTGATTTATTTTAGAAATCCAGAGCACCTACCACAATGCCTGGAATGAATAAACTGTGGTGGATTAAAACCAAACTGTCATCTCTCCCCAGTAACTAATAAACACCTACTGAGCACCCACTAAGTATGAGGCTTTTGCTTCTGTGGGACTAGAAGGATGATGACTGAGATGTGGTTCTTTTCTTCAAAGGGTTTAGAGTTCAGTAGGTGTCTTAAGACAAGGCTAAGGATTGACGATTTCACAAGAATCAGAGGCTTAAAGTGACAGCTATCGTGGAATTCAGGCCATCCTTGGTCCCTCAGAGACCTCTGGCCAGTCCAGGTGACAGACACAGCTCATTAAACTGGCCTCAGAGCGAATGCCTGCCTGCTCCTACACATTTTCTTACTACGGACAGAACGTGGCTACAAAGTGGTGAATTCTCCAAATTAAAAGATCTTAGTTTCCTCTTCAGTTTCCAAACAACGTGCTGAAGCTGATTTCTATACTTTCAGACCCAACACCCACAGCAGTGGGTTGGAGAGAGCCAGGGTATGGAAAGAGCTCCATCACGGGGTCCCATGGACACCACGGAGAAGGTGCCCTCCAATCACTTCATCAACCTATAACCCTGACAACGGATTTGTTTTTCTTGCTTGACTTCCCAAGGAAGAGAGCCTGAGGGTGCCGCCAAAGTGCAGGAAGGGACTGACAGGTTTCTAGTTTCACAGATTTAATCTGCAGGCCTTAAGCAGCTGAGGATGTGGTGTGGTATAAACAGAGATTCCTCCCGACAGATGGACCACCTCCTGTCACCTTGCAGACCCAGACCCGTATCAGGAATCTGCATTAATGGGGGGCTCTGTTCAGAGCAAGAATCTTCTTTTGCTTTTCTTCCTCAACTTAAGAATGATTAATTAGATGTCTGAATTGACTCTCCTTTCCTCGTTTCGATCGCATTAAGAAAAAACTCCGCCCAAGTTGAAGTCAAAGCCCTTATTTTCACTCTGAACTTGGAGGTGAGTGAGAAGGTAAATGTTTTACTTTTAGAAAGAAAGAGCATTGGTGACTGGACGTTAGGGGTTTGGGGTCTACTGCCATCCATTAAATGAGATTTGGGAACATACCTGGGGTCAGTTTTCCCCAGAATTGGACACGAAGCTGGGTCTATAAGCATAGATGTGCACTGTTTAGTTTCCTACTGCTGCCGTGACAAACTGCCGTAAATTTAGTGGCTTAAAGTCACACATACTCGTTATTTTATAGTTCTGGAGGTCAGAAGACTGAAATGCATCTCACTGGGCTAAAATCAAAGGGTCTGCAGTGCTGGTTCCTTTCTGAAGGCTAGGGGGACAATCTGTTTCCTTGTCTTTTCCAGCTTCTAGAAATTGCCTGCATTCCTTGGCTTGTGGCCTCCTTCCATCTTCAAAGCCGAAAATGGCTGGTCAAGTCGTCCTCACATTGTATCACTCTGGCCCTAACCCTTCTGCTTCCCTCTTGCACATTTAAGGAGTCTTGTGATTACACTGGACGTACCTGGGTGACCCAGGCTATTCTCGTGTCTCCAGATCAGCTCATCAGCACCCTCAATTCTATCTGCAACCTGAATTCCCCTTTCTCATTTCATGTAACATATTTACATGTTCTGGGGGATTAGGGCAGGGACTTCTTTGGACAACTAATCTAATGCATCTTCCTGGGGGGAAGGGGTTACTTGCTGTCAACGGATTCCCAAGGGGGAAGTTAAGAACCACTGGATTCGATGTTAAAAGGTTTCTTGAAACTCTAACATAGTTTGATTCTACGAATGTTATTGACATGCTCCAAGGTAAAGGATTTAAGCTCATCTACCTGGGCCTCAACTTTATCCGGACTGAGTAATAAAGAGGGGCACAGAGAGATGAGCTATGGTTCTGAAAAAATAGGTCTTTACTTAGAAAAATTAATTGCTTTTTTTTGGCCCGTCAAGAGAAAGTGTCTTGGATGGTTTTCACAACTGACTCAACAAATGAGGAAAACAAGAGGCTAGCTGACCTGCCAGATTCCTGGAAGACTGGGAGGCAATTCTGATGAACCAGTAGGCTTTCAGCATTCAAATAATCATGCACATTAATTAGGTTCTCGATGAAGGGCATCACTGGAGGAACCCCCTTGGTATGTCATTTCCAGCAGGGAACGACGGATCTGGTCGGGAGGAGAGCCAGACAGCCGAGCGCTTGTGAAATCAGAGCTTCTCTTTATAACTCTCAGGAGGTATCAGAAGGTGAATATTGATACAAAAGCTGTCAGGAAGGGAGACTTGTCTTGATAGATCTTCCTGTTTAATGAGTACCCTCAGGAGATAGAAGGGTGTCAGAAGAGAAACCTAATTTTTAATGTGGCATTTTATTGGGTTGAAGATGTTAATGAATCCCAGCTCTGAAACTTCTAGTTACCTTTCAATGTGTATTTAAAATGCTCCTCCGTGCTGTAGGTTTCTTTGAGTTTAGTCTGATCTTTCCACGTCCCAGTGCACCCAACAGAATATTCTCATCTCTACTACAGCACTTCTTAAACTCTTGGTCTCAGGACCCCTTTACATGCTTCAGAATTATTGGCAACCTCAAAAAGCTTTGGTTTAGATGGGTTAATGTCAATTGATGTTGACCATGTTGGAAATAAAAACTGAGAAGTTAAAAAACTACTTATTAATTCAATAAAAGAATAATAATATACCCATTATATTGTAACATAAACAACTCACTTATAAAATACAACTATATTTTCCCAAAGAAGAAAAATTCACGAGGAGAGTGGTATTGCTTTCCATTTTCACAAATCTCTTTAATGCCTGGCTTACAGAAGATGGCTGGATTCTCATATCTGCTTCTACATTCAATCTCTAGTGAGATCACACATCCAGAAAATGCCTCTGTATCCTTGTGACAGGATGAGACTGAAAAGGGCTACTAATGTCTTAGTAGTATTACAAAAATAGTTTTGATATCACGCACCCCATGATGGGCCTTCGGCACTCCCTGGGGTCCCCGCTTTGAGGACCGCTGCTCGAATACATTTTTCATCAGGGAGTTAGTACTAGATGGTCCCTTGATAAATGACAAACTAATGGGCTGCAGAGAATGTGTGCTGGGGCTGAAGCCAGAGAAAAAGTGAAGCTTTATTCTATGATTCCAAAATATTACCACTTTAAGTGAATTTAGTCTTTAAAATATATAGTAAGAGGCAGAAACAGTTTGGGGGCTCTGGTCTCCCAGGCAGTCTCTGGCTGTTCTGCCTCCTTCTCTCTCTACGATTCCTTTTACGTGGGTCTGGTCTCCTTCTTATCCTTCATTTTGTTCTGAGAGTTTTCAAGCTAGAGGAGTTTTTAAGCAGCCATTAACTAGTGACCTAGGAATAAAAGCCAATTTCCTTTTTAGGTCCCTTTTAATAAGTAAAACAGGGAGAGCAGTATTATGCTTTAAAGGTACAAAGTCAAAGCACTTCATCAGTGTCCGCCTTGAAAATTTCCTGGCCTTGCCATTCAACTGTATTAAGCAACTAATTTCAAATGTCTTATTTTGTTCCACCCTGAATATCAGATGCTGCTGGGAGTCAAATTTTGAACAACTTTTAATATTTCATGTAGAAAATGAATTGTTAGCTACTCACTGTTAGGAAGCTTGAACGCAATGGTTCTCCAAAGGGAGTAATTTTGCTCCCTAGGAGACCTTTGGCAATGTCTGGAGACATTTCTGGTTGTCACAATGGGGGTGGGGAATGCTACCGGCGTCTAGTGGGTAGAGGCCACAGATGCTGCTGGACAGAGCCCACGACAGAAACAACTGGCCTCAGGTGTCAATAGTGTCGCAGCTGGGACTTCCCTGGTGGTCTAGTGGTAAAGAATCCGCCTTCCAATGCAGGGGATGTGGGTTCGATCCCTGGTTGGGGAACTAAGATCCCACATGCCGCGGGGCAACTAAGCCTGTGCGCCACAACTACTGAGCCCTCGCGCCTCAACTAGAGAGCCGCGTGTTGCAAAACTACAGAGCCCACGCACCACAACTAGAGAGCGAAAACCCGCACGCCACAACTAGAGAGAAGCCCACGCACCGCAACTAGAGAGAAGCTCACACGCCTCAATGAAAGATCCCGCGTACCGCAACTGAGACCTGATGCAGCCATAAATAAATAAATAACTAAACAAACAAATAAATAAATAAAATATTAAAAAAAAAATAATGTCGCAGCTGAAAACCCCTGCTCTAAAGAATGGCATTAATTTTCAGATATTAGAATGTGGGCATGTCTTTTTCTAAAGGCAGCATCTATTCTAAATGGGCCCCTAATCACTTCTCCTTCAATCATATCTCTTAAGGAGTTTTTAGAACCCTAACATGATTATCTTAATGTGTTTATAATAAGATTTGAAAATGGTTGAGGGAATTACATGCTCAGTTTAACATATGTCACTTGAAAAGAGGGACTCACCGTTATCTGGGAGGCCATGGGTTAACCAAGCTTGAAAAAAGTAAAAGTAAACCACACAGAGTGTTTCCTTGTTGTTGCAAAAGTCACCAGAGGTTTTAAAAATCTAGACCAGGGCTTCCCTGGTGGCGCAGTGGTTGGGAGTCCGCCTGCCGATGCAGGGGACACGGGTTCGTGCCCCGGTCCGGGAAGATCCCACGTGCCGCGGAGCGGCTGGGCCTGTGAGAGGCCCGCGTACCGCAAAAAAAAAATGAAAAAAAAAAAAAAAAAAAATCTAGACCAAACTGTAGGCATGCAATGGTCAATATCAACTGATAATCCCCTCACCCATTTTCAAATGCAATGCCCGCCACTTGGGGACCAGGGACCCCTTTCTTTAGGGAGCCCTTTGAACAGGAGTATCTGAGGAACACACTTGGAGAAACCCTGTCTTTTTAAGGAATGAAAAAAAAAAAAAAAAAAAAAAATCTAGACCAAACTGTAGGCATGCAATGGTCAATATCAACTGATAATCCCCTCACCCATTTTCAAATGCAATGCCCGCCACTTGGGGACCAGGGACCCCTTTCTTTAGGGAGCCCTTTGAACAGGAGTATCTGAGGAACACACTTGGAGAAACCCTGTCTTTTTAAGGCAAAGCACGTCACTTCAGGATTTCATATATGTCAAGTGAAAAATCCAATAAATCATATCGATTTTTTCTTGCTATTTTCTTCAATTTATAAAATATCCCCTTTGTTGAAAAGAAATAGAAATAGAATCACGATTCTTTTATACCAATGTTCACTGCTGACCACACAAAATAACTCTTTTTGAAGCAAATTAAAGCTTCGGTGACCTCATGATGAACAGACCATAGCTTTAGAGCTTCAAAATTTTCCATCGAGTGAACAATAGTAATTAGGCAATCCCTTTTCAAAGTCCTCCAAATCTAGGAATACGAATCAAATCATGTAACTATACACACAATTGTTCAGATGGCGATGAGTCAGGAATAGAAGCTTCCACTGGAAAGGTAAGAAAGAGAAGGCCATGGGCCTCTAATGGAGCACTGCAGAAAAGCCAGAACATGGCCTGATTATGGGCAATTACAAAGTGGAATTAAAATTTATCAGCTATAATTATGGCACAGAATTGCTGTTCTGAGCTATAGTCTCCAATCACTAAGACACAGTTCATCACAATAGGAAGCCTGAAATGGCTCTTAGGAGGAAGGAGAAACAGTCAGAAAAGGAGAGAAGAAAACCCACCCTTGTTTCGTTCCCATTAAGCCACTGTCAAGTTCAATTTCATGTAAATGCACACTTAAAAAAAATTACACACAGTCCATATTTCACTTAGTGTGCTAAAGGTTCAAAAATTAAAAAAAAAAAACCCGTTGCCATAGCAACACCTATAGGCAACTAGCATAAATATGTTTTCTATGCAAGGGTTTTATTGTTGTGATCATTTGTGTAGTTTTCATTTAATTATTTCACAGAGCATTGCCTGGCTGAAGACTGAATTATTCATTGTGGGAGAAGACAGCTCAATAGTTCAATAAATTAAGGTCAGGCTTAACGGCTGGGCAGAGAATCTTGTACTCAAAGTTGAGGTTTGGATGTATAATAGATTACTTAGAGACATGGAAAACACAAATGGTGCTTATTTTTATTTAGTGAGATAACAGTACTTCTATGTTTTGTACTGTGGTTCTGGGGAGAAAAAGCTGAAAGTAAGGAACCTGTTTAATCTGTAAAGCTCAGAGAGAGAGAAGAGTTGTACCTTTTCAAAGAGATTACCAACGGGACGCTGCCCTAAGGGGCTGGTGGGAAGGGTGTGTGCCCTAAGGGGCTGGTGGGAAGGGGCATTTGTATGGGAGAGGCCCTGGGCTAAAATCTTAGGGCAAGTGGCTTCACCTCCAGGCAACGCTTGGGAAATTGACTTGTACCCAAATGAGATAACAATGTAAAAGTGCTTGGCCAAGTACAAAGTGCTATTCAATTTTTAAAGTGATACAAAATATAAACATGAATTAAGAGTATAAGGCAAACACTCAAACAGAGGGTAACTAAAGCAGTTTAAACTTACTGTTTTAAAAAGATACCTGGTTTTAACCTAAGGCAGCTTGGAGAGCGGGGGCAAAACCACAGAACTACCTAGGAGTTGTTGGATTTAGATGAGGAAAGGATGTGGGGAAGGGAGAGAGATTATTTTATGCCATTTAGTAGTAGGGATTCTTTTGGTATTGAGCCTTAATCTATTTGATTGTTATTCACAATAGTTATTGCTAGCTTAAGGCTTATAAAGCATGCTGAGTCTCTTAGGTAAATGAAGCATGCTGGAAAATTATTTGAACTACAGAACTAAAAGTTAAAAGACTTTGAGATGCAAGGAATTACCAATATCATACAGTACCTTTCTGTAACGATTTATCATTCTAGTTGCTATACATTGATGTGCTTATCTTCAACTTTTCCTACTGTTAATATTTTCTTGCTAAACAGAAATGAAGTGTGTGTGCAGATTCAAGGCTATTTTTTCAAAAGCACTATGTCCCGCTGGTCTCTGGGGGGCAGCAAAGAGGCCTCTCAATTTTGTGGCTGTCATGACTAGATTTTTAGACAATCCTTCTAGCAATGTTGATAACTTTAAAAATATACATAATTAGGTCATTCTTGAAACAGTCAAGAGTAGGCAGATATTATTATAAACTGAGACTATCCATGTAACATTACTGGTTAAAAATGTCCGATGTTTCACAAGCCACAGAGGAAAAAAAGCCCAGTGTCTTCTGTGTAGCAAAGTAGGCCCTTCAGAACCGTCCCAAAGGGGCCACCAATCCTAGCACAGGAAACACCTAAGCCCCGTCACGGTGAAACTAAGCAGAACCCTATGGGGCTCCTGGGCAAGGAAGCCTTACAAACACTTGCTAATCAGGGAAGGGAGGAGATGCAGAGACAAGAAAGGAGCAGTCAAGAAACAATAGTGCAGCCTTGGGGCAGGGTCCTGGTTCCCCCTCAAGGGATGCACATCACAATATCTTTAAGCTCTTCTACAGAACTAAAACCCAACAAACTAAAACTTCCAACAAATGGAAGATGTTAGCATTCTTCATTCCAGAGACAAGGTCACGGTTTGATAGCCTCAAGAAGCTATCAGGAGACCACCTGAGGCCAGATTAAAGGAGCGCAGCCCCTGCACACATCCTGATCCTCATGAGCCACCCTGCCCTTGAACCATTGCTATACAACTCCTCACCAAATCCTCCCGGGTTGGGACACACAGTTTTTCAGGGTAGGAGCCCGCTGTGTCCCCCTTTGCCTGGCAAAGCAATAAAGCTATTCTTTTCCACTTAACGTCTCAGGGTAGTGTTTCCTCTACCCTGGAAAACCCTACTGGATTTTTTAATCCTACTACCTAGCACACAGTAGCCCCTAAATGTTTAAAGACTGGATGAAGGCACGTGTGCATGAATGAATGGTTAAAGAGAGCTAGGATTCTGAGGTATTATTTTCTCAGAAAAATCAATTCTATGTCACAGAAACATCACAAGGGGACATAGGTATTTCCCTTCAAATAAAACCCTTATCTTATCTTAAACCCAAATGGGTCTGGGAGAGCCAGTAGAGGAGGGCTCCTGGTTGGTATTGTGCAAATCTGTTGCCCTTGAAGGCGGCAGTAGTGTAAGTCCACCTTCCTCAGAAATCCAGAACAGTAAGAACACAGTGATTTACTGTAATAGCTCAGACAATGGAAATCCGTGGCAGTTCAGAATATAGCTATGCATGATGGAAACCAGCTGAGGGAAGAGGAAAAAAAAAAGTACTTCCTTTTGAAACTAGGACAAAGAAGGAAATGGATAATGGCTTACCTATCATGGCGGGAAGAATATACTGAAACAGAATGAAGAAAATCGGCATTAATTCCTATTTTCCATCACTGATCTTTGGGTTATAGCCAAGATAAGAATAGAGTATGCTTATATTGCAAGTGTGAAAAGAAAGGTGGCTTTCTCATCACTCAGAGCTGAGTTGTGAGGGCCAGTCTGGTGTGTGAGATCTTGGGGAAACTATTTTTTGCTACTTTCTAAATGATCCCCAAACACTCCTCAAACAAAAGTATTGCCCAAAGAATCATAATTCCTAAATCCAAAGAACAGTGGGCAGTTATTGATACCATCTGCTATGTAAAAATCCCACCCTCCACCTCAAGGGAAAGGTGAAAGAAAGACTTTGGCTATATAATTTCTTACCCGTTTTACTCTCCAAGTTTTAGAAATTCAAGGCAGTTCATTTTAGTGCTCCATTTTTGTTTGATTTCTTTAAGTTAAATGGGAAAATATTTATTTTATTTATTTATTTATTTATTTATTTATTTATTTTTGCGGTACGCGGGCCTCTCACTGTTGTGGCCTCTCCCGTTGCGGAGCGCAGGCTCCGGACGCGCAGGCCCAGCGGCCACGGCTCACGGGCCCAGCCGCTCCGCAGCATGTGGGATCCTCCCGGACCGGGGCACGAACCCGTGTCCCCTGCATCGGCAGGCGGACTCTCGACCACTGCGCCACCAGGGAAGCCCGGAAAATATTTATTTTTCCGTCATTTCATTCCTGTCCGCTTGATGAAAATAATCGTACACTAGAAAATCCATATATTTAAAATTATGATATTGTGTTGCTTGTGATATTATGAAGTGAACTCTTTTGTAAGAACAATGCAAGCATATTAAGTATTCAGGAGGCAGTCACCGTGGCAATGTAAGCAGATAGGCTAGAGGTCCCCCAGAGAAAGAGAAGCAGGCATGGCGTTCTTGCCATAAGAGAAGCCATTTTTGGCCTAAGCCATTTTGTGATCTAAGCCTGGCCACAATGCTTGTCCTTAAACAGGTCTAATGAATGGTCTTAAGAAAACAAAAGAATGCAGGAATGAACTGTTACCAGGCAAGAGAAGTAACAACAGCAAAGATAATGAAACAGCTGGAAAGACTCCCAGTTCTGTTTCAATGGTAAAGATTAGCCTGAAGCACTTTATTGACAGGGTTTTGCAAAATTCAACCCCCCTTCTAGGGCTCAACCACCAGATCACCTAAGGAATGATGATATTGACCTTTTCTGACCCTTGTGACTTCAGTCAACTAAAGCTTGGACTCTGTCAACCTTGGCCCCAATTCTAGGCTGAATTCTGCTCTGCTCAAGCCCCTTCATGAATATGCATGTACCCTTAGCTTAAAACTTCCCAGCTTTGCCGTTTGGGAAGGATCCCCGGTGTCCTCCTTACTTGCTGCAAGCAATAGACCCTTCCTCCTTCCCATCTTTGGCTCGGTTGAATCTTGCGGCTTGATAACCCACCAAGAGGCAAACTCAGTTTTCGGGTGATAGTAAGATTAGAAATCATAAACAGAAAACAAAATGCATGCTATCAAGAATTTTCAAATTGTCTGGGAGGCCTGAGCCATCCCTAGGGTTTGCTGGAGGTTGGGGGTGGTCTAGGACCAGCAAAGACTCAAACCTGAAGCCAGTGACAAATCTTTTCCTGCTTTTGCCCCATTCCATTCCCTTCCCTTTTCAAGGGCCCACTGTATTCATATTACCCCTTACTGGATGATAATTGAGTTCTATAGCGGAAGACACTGGGTCGTGCTACAGAAGACACGGTTTTCAGTCCCTGCCTTCTAGGTGGTCCAGAGCTCCTCCTCTGTTGATGGCTTTACAGGTGGAACTGTTTCCGAGGCCCCCCGCGGTTCGTACACCCTCAATGCCTCCAACTGCTCAGTGCTCTACCCGTGGAATGACTGATATGATGAAGGAAACTGTGTTTCAGAATTAATGGGGCAAAGCTTCACTTCATTCTTTTAATACATTTTAAATTTTGGAAATGTTTTAGATTTGTAGAAAAGTCACAAAGATAACAGAGTTTCTGTTTACCACTCACCCAGTTTTCCCGAAGTAAAAACCCAACAACGGTACATACGCATGAACTAAACCCCAGATCGTACGTATCTGGATTTCATCAGTTTTTCCATTAACGCCCTCCTTCTGGTCAGGATGCATTTCAGTTGTCATGTCGCTTTAGTCTCTTCGCATCCCTCGCATCTGTGACAGTTTCCCAGTCTGTCCTTATTTTTCATGACCTTGACAGCTGTGAGGAGTACTGGTTGGGTATTTGATAGAATGTCTCTCAAATTGGGCTCGTCTGACACGTTCCTCATGATGAGACTAGGTTATAGATTTGGGGAAAGAATGTCACTGAGGTGATGTGCCTCTCTTATTACATTATATCAGCAGTACCTGCTCTCAAAATGACTTATCACTGGTGATGTTAACCTTGATCACCTGGCCAAGATGGTGCTTGCCAACTTTCTCCGCTGGAAAGTTACTATTATTTTTTACCCCTTCACATACTCTATTCTTTGAGCTGACGCTCAAGGAAGAGGGGGTGGCTGCTAAGCTCTCCCTCCTGGAAGGAAGAAGTACTTACATCAATTATTTGGAATTCTTCTGAAAGGAAGATTTGTCTCCTTCTCTCTCATTAATTTATTTATTAAATAAATAAATGGACTCATGTCTATTCGAGATTTACATTGGGTTGTAACACAGTACTATGTGACTGGATAAACAACAAGGTCCTACTGTATAGCACAGGGAACTATATTCAATATCCTGATATATCCAATATTGGAAAAGAATATGAAAAATAATATATATGTATAACTGAGTCAGTTTGCTGTCCAGCAGAAATTAACACAACATTGTAAGTCAACTCTACATCAGTAAAGTTAAAACAAAGAAACGCCCCCCTCAAAAAAAACCCAATACCATGTGATTATTTTGTTGCTCAAATTTTCCAGGTTTGGCCAATGGGTGCTCTTCTAGGTTGGCTTCTGTGTCCCTCTGACTTGTCCTTTTTTCTTTTTTCCTCTTTTAACATTTTCTTACTTTCTAGCACTACAAGATTCTATAGGCTGTACTTTCCCATTCTGAGCCCCAAACCAGCCATTTCTCCAAGGAGCCCTGCTTCTTTTTATTGGAAAATGTGATAACTCAGTATAAGAGGGGCCTTAATAGGAGTCATATGCCTTAACCTGAAAGTTGATCTTACTTACTGATTCCAAGTACAATGACTTATTGAATATAAAACTCACTTACTATATTCCATAAGTACCTACTTAGTGAAACTGAATACTAAATTGTGCAACTGCAGGTTCTGAGACAAGCCTGTTGGGGAAAAATTTTGTACTTATATAGCATGAATACTTAGAACTAAACAGTGTCTGCACACAGTAACATCTGGCTGAAGAATTCCTTTTTGTCAGATGGAATAAACTCTACCAGCCCATGTTCCATCATTTGCCATTGTGTTACCATAAAATAGAAATATGAGCCATTTAGATTTCAAAAAACTATCATCCAATTAATCTCCGGTTTTGTAAATGTTTGAAGCAGCACACTTATTCGAATCTGGGAGTAAATCCCATGTAGGGCAAGTGTGATGCTCAGACAACACAGTATCATCCAACAAGCATCTTGAAGAGACCTCCGTATTACAGCTCAGATCTTAACCACATCTAACGTTACTTAAAACTGCAGTTTGCAGCAGTGGTTCACAACACCATTGTCGGGACACAATGGGGTCAGAATTATTGGGGAAGTATTCCAGACCAGACAGCATTTAGGAGAACGCCAAGTTCCCTGAGATTTCCACTGGACAGCTAAATTTCTGTCAACAAATAATGCTCCATGAATATTTTCATGTTTCCCCATGGTCAGCACTGGCACCTGGGTTTAACGATGACAGAATAGCAACCTTCAAGACTGAGGCCTTGGTAGTGATAGAGTCTTGCGTCTCCCTGGAGCCCTGTGTTTACATTCCAGGGTGCTGAGGTAGAGACCTTCCCCTCTCCTCCCCAGAGAGGATTTGTTCCCATTTCAAAGCAATGTCATCCTCTCTCTCTCTCCAGAGGGCAGGATTGGACAGATGTGGCAGAAGGTCCTATATAAGCTCTGGGTTTCATAATTGTGGAGTTCCTTTCCTGTGATGCAAAGCCCTGATATACAGGTAGGCACATCTGGTTTGCCCTGGAAAGAAGTGGGGCTTTGGGAAAAGCTTCTCTCTGTGAGCAGTCTGTCTCTGATCCAGAGGTCTGTCTGTGTGTGTGTGTGTGTGTGTGTGTGTGTGTGTGTGTGTGTGTGGTGTGTGTGTGTACACTTACATACATGCAACTATAACAGGCTGATCTGTTAAGACTGAGAGAAACAGTTCAGACCTTTCACAATTTCAGACTCAACCCTGAGCACCAAGACTGCAAGGAAACCAGGGCTATGTTTCCATAAGCACCCACTGGTTTGGTGACACCTGTTATTTTTGGCTGTTATCTCCCTGATTTGTCTGTGCCCATACTATGAACGTTGTTAAAATATTTTGGATATCACCCCTGATGAGAAACACCAAACATACTAAGCTCCAAAGTTTCACCTGGGAAATGTCTTTTCCTTATTGCATGCAAAGAGAAAACAGATCAAGATTTACTTCTGCCCAGACAAGCCTCGTGACAGCTTTTAGTCAAATCTGTTCTTTCAATGGGGCTTTGCTCTGGGTCTCAGCATGCAAGGGCAGTTCATGGGGCGTGTGTTTATGTGAATTTTCAACTCAATTTCCTGTGTTTCATTTTGTTTCCTCTTTCAACTAACACCAGCTGAAAAGAATGAAGGATTTAATCATAACACTTTGTACTTCTTTTGCACATTTTTTCCTCCCAAGGAGTTAAAATGACTTCACACTGAGTTCCTCAGAAGTCAAGAAAGAAGTCTCTGACGTAGTTAGACTACAAGTATTTCCATAATTGTCCAGATGAAGAAAACGGGGCCAGAGATATGTTTGCCTACGGCCAGTATCAGAAACCAGCAATATGGGTCAATTTCCTGGATGTCACAATGGAGAATATTCAGAAGTGTTCACTGTATCATTTGAGTTAGTAGAAAGAACCGTAAGAAAATATAATGTTTTCAAGTTACAGAAAGATTTATATTCCAACCAGCCCACTCTGCCCCCATACACACAGGTTCATCTAAGCAGGAGGTAGGTTTTTAAGCCTAAATCACATATATTAAATTAATGGAAAATGAAGTGGAGTCCCGTGAACAACTCTGTTTCGCTTACCTAAAGAGACTGAACTGGATATTTGAATAAATGAATGTGGGACTGGTATCTGTTGACGTGAGTTGGTTGATGTCTATCAGAAAAAAATATATATCTCCAGTTTCTACATGCCTACTACAACTGGGGATGTCTACTCACCCTCTGGCTTACGGCTACTTAACATCTAATTGTCACAGAGTCAACGAGAGCTTTTAGTGTAAGAGACCTTCACAGACCTATGGCATTATGTCTTGATTTTTCTTTTCAAATATAATGTGCCATTTAGCAAGTCCTCCTAGTTTCCCCTTACTTTTGATCTGTACTATGGATCACCCCAATGTTCATCTTTCAAACACCACTTTCTCAGGTTCAAAAAATGTGCTCCAAGGGAATGCTGTGAGAACCATGAAAGCGCCACTTTTTGCTCAAAGAATTTTGAGGTTCACCAGGCTTAACCTCAAACCAACCCAGTGCCTATAGCCTTAGTGGCGAGTGCATGAACCTTTACAGGAATATGCAAAATTATTTGCATGCATAGTCTAGGGGCAGGTTCAGTATTGTCATCAGATTCTCCAAAAGGGTATCAGACCCAAATTAATAACTTGTGGTCTAAGGCAATGTTTTCCAACCTTAATTTCATTGTCATCCCTAAGGAGACTTTTAGACCTTTTTTCCTACTAGAACCCCCCACATGCCAGGAAATTTCAACATCAAAGATTTACCATAGAGATGTTTATGTACTATAGTTATAAATATGCTTCATACATAAAAAGAGTAAAACAAAATTTGTCTCCTATGAAGCAATTTTTGCCCACTTAGGGGTGACATCAGCCTCCACTGAAAGTACATGGTCTACAGGGTCACAAGCAAATTCCCTCGGCCTTGTCCCCACCGCCTGCAGGTTCCGCTCACTAAGCTCTAATCCTACCCAAGCTGGCAGTTTATCAGGGACATTGCCCAGTGTTCCGGCCTCAAAGTCACCGCCACAACCATAAACTTCAGCAGTTCTATGAAGTTGATATTAGATTCTTTCACTCACTATTCCTCGAGGTATCTCAAGGCATTTCTATCTCAGCAGCTTATTCATAGCATCGTCAGCTTTGGCGTGGTAGCTTTTTCCCCTTGGAATTCTCTTTTTCTTCCATGACACACTTCAGGCAAATATAAACTAGCAGCATGGCATAATTTTTAGGAGTTCATTCTTTAGAGTAGATGGTAGGTTTGCTTAGACCCCACCATGATGAGATATATGATTTTGAGCAAGGGTGATAACAATAATGTTTATGCAGTAAATAGCTATTGATTTTGCCAGGGACATTTCTCCTTCTCAGTTTTCTTTTGAGGAGCCATTTACCTCGCCCCCCAGCCCATGTCCATACTGAGGTGACCCCAATAACCTGGCTCCTGTGGTAGATGTATGAGTTAGGTCTGGCCAACGATCATAGTCCATCAGGACCGGCTACCTAATTTGTGGGATGCAGTGAAAAATGAAAATGCAGGACCACTTGTTCTGGGCTTCTCTGGTGGCGCAGTGGTTGAGAGTTCACCTGCCGATGCAGGGGACACAGGTTCGTAGCCCGGTCCGGGAAGATCCCACATGGTGCGGAGTGGCTAGGCCCGCGAGCCATGGCCGCTGAGCCTGCGCGTCCGGAGCCTGTGCTCCGCAATGGGAGAGGCCACAACAGTGAGAGACCCGCGGACTGCCGGAAAAAAAAAAAAAAAAAAAAAAAAAAAAGAAAATGCAGGGCCACTTGTTCAAAAATTATTAAGAATTTCAAAGTGACGGCAGCAGAGGATTAAAACAAGCACTGGAGCCTTCTACGTGCAGGGTCCAGTGAGGCTGCGCAGATCACACACCCATGAAGCTGGCCCTATATCTCATACTTCCAGCCACAGTGAATGGTTCAGGAACAGACACACAAGCAATAGAGATGACTGTTAGACCTATACTTTGTGTGGGAGGGACTACTAGGAAAGAGAAGCACTCTTGCTGCCAGTCCGAAAGCTTGTTAAGAGGTGAGCCTGAGACTGATGGTGGCCAAGAGAATCTGCCTGAAAATGAAGCCAGCCCAGAGGAAAATAGTCCTGTAAGAAAGAGCAAGAAATGACTGAATTTTGAGAGCATAACATGTTGGAGTCCTTGGATGCAGCTCTACCCCTGAATATAAGCCAACAAAGCCTTCTTTGTTCTCAAACCGGTTTGAGTCGGAGTTTCTGTCACTTGCAAGCAGAAGAGTCTTGACTAACAAAATTATGTTTCAGCGTTGTTGGGAGGATGGGCCCTGGAACAGATAAATATTAACTATTATAATCATAATGATCTTTTCTTCAAACTCCTATAACACTGTGCCAATCTTCTGCACTTGGTATGCATCACACACTGCATCACACACGTTGCTAATTTATGTTTAGGATAACTAGATTTTAAGCATTTTGAGAACAAAGGTTATTTTTATTATTTTTTTTTAGAAATTAAAAAAAATTATTTATTTATTTTTGGCTGAGTTGGGTCTTCATTGCTGCGCGCGGGCTTTCCCTAGTTGCGGCGAGCAGGGGCTACTCTTCATTGCGGTGCGCGGGCTTCTCACTGCGGTGGCTTCTCTTGTCGTGGAGCACGGGCTCTAGGCGTGCGGGCTCAGTAGTTGTGGCTCATGGGATCTAGAGCACAGGCTCAGTAGTTGTGGCACAGGGGCTTAGTTGCTCCGCGGCATGTGGGATCTTCCCGGACCAGGACTCGAACCCATGTCCCCTGCATTGGCAGGTGGCTTCTTAACCACTGCGCCACCAGGGAAGTCCCCAAAGGTTATTTAAAAATATATTTCATAGGACCTAGAATAGTACATGATTGTGTCAAAAATATCATGTGAACTGATTGCTCATTTAGCACCCTGCAAGAAAATTAAATACAGATAAATGTGTTTACAATATATAACTTGACAGAGGCAGAAAATTCTCTGAGCTGAAATACAAGATTTCTGAAGTCTGTAATTTATTATGACTTGTAGCTAAAAAACTTTTCTGGGGATATACATCCAAGGGGAACATGGGATTCAATGGGAAAATATGTTTTAACTGATTGATGTATTTTTAAAAAATTGTTTCAATTGTGAATGATATATTGAATTTTTTCAGTCTTCAATTCATTGAAAAAGTAGAAATATTTAAAGAGATTTTTAGATATTCATACTTGCTGACTTCCTCAAGGCCCGTGAAAAGTAGGTGAGTAATATTCACAATTTCCATTTGACTGAGAAATTAATTTTAAAGCTGTTTAAAAAGATGAGGGAAGACGCAAACACTAGGGAGAACACCTACTCTCAGATGCTAAGAAGTGGCAAAAATATATATACACGCCAATTATTGTTCAGACATATGGCATGCCAGGTTTATAAAGATGCAACAATAATCTCTTGAGACTGGACATAATCAACATTTGCAGCTAACGAAACAATTTATTTAGCTCCAAATTTTTATTTTACTTTCCTGTTTTGCTAGCAGTAATTTCCAAACGGTATACCATTGCTCTTTTGCATTTTTAAAGAAATCATGAACTACTTACTTTTTTTCCTTAGAATTGAGTCATTATGGAGTCAAATTGCTATAAAGCCTTGTCAATAACCCAACTTTTTTTTTTTTTTTTTGTGCGGTATGCAGGCCTCTCACTGTTGTGGCCTCTCCCATTGCGGAGCACAGGCTCCGGACACGCAGGCTCAGCGGCCACGGCTCACGGGCCCAGCCGCTCCGCGGCATGTGGGATCTTCCCGGACCGGGGCACGAACCCGTGTCCCCTGCATCGGCAGGCGGACTCTCAACCACTGCGCCACCAGGGAAGCCCCAATAACCCTCTTTTGACACAACAGTGTAAATCAACTATACTTCAAGAAAAATAAAAAATAAAAAAAATAAAAAGTACCCTCCTTTGAGGTCCCTCAGGTGACTCTGTTTCTGTCTTTTTTTTTTTTTTTTTTAGTCCCTTCTAAATTCTCTCTTTGTGATTTCCTTTTCCCTCCATCAATCAAGGCTATTCATTTTTGCAAACCTCTGGGTTTGCAACTCTGTGATTTTGGTATTTCTAAGAGAAAAGAACTTCAGATAAGAAAACAGACATATATATTTGAATATAGGTTTTGACAAGGGGAAAAATATTAATTATGGAATCATAGACTTCTATATTCAAAGGGGAGCAGTTCCCAATTGTGTGTATGCAGTCTGAAATTTTCCCATGAGAGTTAAATCGATATTTTCTTCAGTAGATTTTGAAAAAAGTGTCATGAATTATTACTAAATAAATTCTGTCATTTCTTAAACTCAATACATTTGAATGCATTCTGTAATCGCAAAGCATTTTGCAAAAGAAAACTCTCTTTTTTTTCTCACGTAAATATTGGATTTTTCCTGGACTGAAACAGGGAGGGCGTATTGAAAACAGAGTAGACATTTTTATTCTTCAGAGAACAAAACCTAATTTGTAGACATCAACTTTCTCTTCCCCAAATTTACAATTTAAAATAACTGCTCAACTGTAACAGGGAAGAGCTAAATCGGACTCCATGTACGATCTGTTTCTTTGACTTTAACATTTGCTTTTCGTTGCTTTTGTTATTATAATCATACATAATGGCCTGCCTCAGGGAACCCTGCCCCTGAATGTTAAACCAAGTGCCTTTGTATATCCGGACCCTGTCCACCTGCGGATGGCTGCAAGAAGGAAGAAATTAACACATCCCCTCCCCGAGGCTGGCCGTTCCTGGGGATATTTGCAAAATTTATGGACTTTTTACTTTACTTCCTCATCTCCTTCCCCTCTCTGTGCTACAAAAGAAACTGGCATCCAAACCCGGATAAGATGGTTTTTCAGAGACTGTAGTCTGCCATCTTCTCGGCCTGCCGGCTTTCCGGATAAAGTCGTCTTCCGTGCATCAATCCCTCGTCTCCGATTCACCGGCCTGTCGTGCAGCAAGCAGAGCGAACTTGGACTCGGTAACACGACCAAGCAAGTCACAAGCCCCCCACACCATACATGTTTCTATAACGAAATGCTTATTTGAGGAAGGTACAGTCTTTCTTAAATGAGTTACATGAAGACTTCGACATAGTGTACAACTGTGCCCTAACTAATAAGTTCTTTCGCTGCTTTCCCAAATCTCCCATTTTCTTGTTAACTTTTCCCAATTAAATAATCCTTTGTATAATAATTCTTTCCCTTCCTGCAATAGTTCTCTTTTGCTTTTGTTTTCTCAGAAGCACTACGGATTTGCTAGAAGGTATGTTTATTAATGAGCCAATTAACCAATAAAAGATTTCTCAACCTAAATATGGCAGGGTAGAGGATGTAGAGCCCAAATAACCTTTCCGTGCTTAAGAATTATCTTGGGTAATGGACAGGCCATTTTGGGCAGTTTCAAAATTGGAAATTCTAACATTTAACTGACTCCTCCTTGTTGAAATCTGGATGTCAGTATAAAATTCAAGCATAACACCTATACAATAGTACCTTGCCCTGAACTTGGCCTTTTCATTCTTGGAGGCTATTTTAATGTTTTCCTTCTATGAATAAGCCCATTTAGTCACTAAGGCTGCTATTTACTGAAAGACACTGCTCTTGCTTAGCCTTCTTATGTGTAAGGACAAACAGTTTCGTGCTTTTTCTCTGCTATCTCCTTTTTAAAACAAAATGACTTTTGAAAAAAGTTGATATCTATCGTGCTATAATAGACATCATTTAGCAAATACAGTTTATATTTTAAAGACAGGGCACTTTTCCTGAGGATATGTCTTAAATGAAAAGCACAAAATATCTGGTTTTCACTGTAACCTTACAGTTGCAGAGACAGAGAATACGCACTGTTAGTGTCTTGTTTACAAAATGACAACTTCAGTCATCTAGATGTCTCTAGGTCATTTTCTTTTCTTGTTCCTTTTTTTTTTTATCAATGACTTGTTTGGCGGGACCCTATTATTTTTCAATTCCACATAATGTACCTTCAACTTTTTATAAGGGGAAAGCATATGACAGCTTTGCATGAGCAATCAACCTTGTGAATATCAAATGAAAGAAATACAGGTTCATTGCATCCCATAAAGGGATGTAAAAATGGTGGCCGTTATTATCACGCACGAATGGTTCAGTTGGTGACTTTGGGGAAGAATGTGCAAAGCCTGATGTACTGTTCATCTCTAATTGCAAGAGACTGGAATTTTGGAATCCTTCAGACGTAGAATCAAATCTTGTTTTTACCATATACTAACCATATGACTTCAACTGACTTCATCTCTGAGTCCTGTTGTCTCATTCCTTAAAAAAAAGGGGGGGAGGGTGCAAATGATGCCTAACCCAGAAGATGCTGTTAAAAGTAGATCAGTTCACTCTGTGTTACAGAACTGGATCTACAGAAGACTTACAGTTACTATTTACTGTCTTCTCCTTCCAAGTCTAGCCTGCTAAACAGGTAAATTCCCTGGTTCATGAGATAGAAGGTGTTAAATTTTTTTTTTTGACGTGGACCATTTTTAAAGTCTTTATTGAATTTGTTACAATATTGCTTCTGTTTTTTATGTTTTGGCTTTTTTGGCCGTGAGGCATGTGGGATCTTAGCTCCCCGACCAACCAGGGATTGAACCCGTACCCTTGCATTGGAAGGTGAAGTCTTAACCACTGGACCACCAGGGAAGTCCCTCGAAGGCATTAAATTAATGAAACAAGGAGGCCATTAGACGGAAGTGGCTCTAATGAGGTAGAGGCCAATGTAGGCAAAGCAAAATCTAAGCCTGTAGGGCTTCCCCGGTGGCGCAGTGGTTGAGAGTCCGCCTGCCGATGCAGGGGACACGGGTTCGTGCCCCGGAGCGGCTGGGCCCGTGAGCCACGGCAGCTGAGCCTGCGTGTCCGGAGCCTGTGCTCCGCAAGGGGAGAGGCCACAACAGTGAGAGGCCCGCGTACCGCATTAAAAAAAAAAAAAAAAAAAAAAAAAAAAAATCTAAGCCTGTAAATGCCTCAAGTCTACAGAATCAAAACCTAAGGACAACCAGTCACAAACAGCCACCTAGTCTTTAAGCTCCAGCCAATCAATAATTTCCTTGCTTTGCTTTTGGATGTTCTCTATGTAAGTTTTTACCCTGGCTCCTGTCTGTGGTATGCTCCTAGGAACTTCTGATCTGGCGTTGCCCGCTTCGAATTGAGTTTTGCTCAGACGGACTCTTAAAAATTTTAATATGCCTCAGTTTAACTTTTAACAAAGGGGAGCAGAATATGCCACCCCAAGATATGCTTCTTTGGCATGAGGATTATTTTTGAGAGAGAACAGACAAAGAAAAGCTCAGAAAACAGAGCAGAAGTTACTCTTTTGTAAGAGACATTTACCTTTAAAAGGGAAATCTCTACTTGTAAGGTTGTCCGCCTCTCTGTACCAGGATGAGGAGGGTGACTCTAAATCACAAGAACTCCTGAACCAGAAGGCTAGGACTTCAATCTGCATAACAATCTTACCCATGTTTACCCTGCTTTACCTGGTCACCTCCCACAACTGGCCTTCCCCCATCCTCAACTTCTTTTTTTTTTTGGTCTTTACCTTTAGATGGCATAGAAGGTGATGGCTTGGGCTACTTGGGGAGTTTTACTCAGTTTTCCTGGGTATTTCCCACGTATACAGGAGATATACATGTTACTAAACTTCTGTTTTTCTCCTGTAAATCTGTCTTTTATCACAGGGGGTCTCAGCCAAGGACCTAGGAGGGTACAGGGAAAATGATATTTCCTCCCCTACAAGAGGAATGCCTCTGAATCTATCAGTCTGTCTGAAGCCACACACAATATATTTTCCCAATATATTTCAATTTGACTTTTTAAGAAAGGAGTGATATATATTTTACAGAAGTTATATATTCAATCTCAAAAAATATATAATATTATAATGAAGTCTCCTGACATTCATAATACCATAAAGCCGGATTTAAACCGGAAAGTAAAAGCAGCTCTTTTGCCCTTTCCTGTTTGCCCATTTCTGTTCCCCTCTAACCCTGAAAGAACCTACTTATAGGGACGAGATCACCAGGCAATTTAAACTCCTGACTTATGTTCTCCTGAATGCACACCATGCCTTGCCATGTCTTTCCCTAGATTAAAAGAAGTAAGAATGAAGAATTAAGTAGTTAAAGAATGATTAGGTCTCTACCCACAACAGTCCCCTTAGCAATCCTGCAGGCAGATCACACAGGCAAGAGAACACCCGAAGAGAGAGTCAGCCAGTCTGCGCGCAATGGAGAATGACGCAGAACCCAACCTCCTGCCTCGATGATTCACTGAGATTCTTTCTCCCTTTTTCCTTTTTTTTTTTTTTATTTTTTGCGGTACGCGGGCCTCTCACCGCCGTGGCCTCTCCCGTTGCGGAGCACGGGCTCCGGACGCGCAGGCCCAGCGGCCACGGCTCACGGGCCCAGCCGCTCCGCGGCACGTGGGATCTTCCCGGACCGGGGCACGAACCCGCGTCCCCTGCATCGGCAGGTGGACTCTCAACCACTGAGCCACCAGGGAAGCCCCTAAATTATATCTTTTGATTCTCACTAAAATTGCCCTATGACATATGTAAATATTTAAGCTATGATAACAAAAAAAACCCCTGTAGATCCTCAGGTTAGGAGGTATAAATCTCACTAACTAATTTTATGTATGAGATGCATTAGTCCCCTCAATAGTGTCCCCTGTAAATGGACTACATCTGGAAGAGTTTTATAGTAAATAATATATCAGGGAGATTACTTCTAAAATAATGGCAGGGGTTCTGTGGTTCAAAGAATTTGGAAAATGATGGGCTGAACAGCATGAAAGTGCTTTCTTCACTCAGAATATATCATACTGATGAGCACTGTCATTCTCAAAAAAAAAAAAAAAAAGGCAAAAAGTAAGGCAGAGTTTTCCAAACTTGTCTTCCTTGGAATCATCTCCTTTCACAGTTTTTTGCTGGACTAGTGTTCAGTAAAACATTTAGGATAATGCCGGTCTGCTGGTGCCTGCATGCTGCCAACGACAGGTAATTAGATTCAGCAGCATGATGCCCATTAAATCCTTTTGTAGCTCCGATTCAGAACTTCCATTTTCTGAACCAGATGCAGAAGTTGGCAAATTTAGAGTAAAGAATAAATCCATTTATGAAGATACACTCTGGGCTTTTGTATTAGAGACCTTATACAAAATATACACTCATTTTAAGAATTAATCAAGAAAAGGCACATTAATATCAGCGATAGAAGATAAATGAAAAGTATCTACAATTTGAGTAATCTAATTTTATGGGAAATTAAAAACACTTAATATTGATATAAGAAGTAGAGAATTTTTGAATGTGCATATTGTAGGAACCAGATTTGTGAATAAATCACATTTTTTCTTCTCAAAAACTTGGAATTAGGCTGGGTTGTTAGTACTTCTGAGCTGACCCAGGGGAGGAAAGCTCTGGGGGGACCGTATGCCATCCCCCCAACCCAACTGATGGAATCCTTTGTTGTACTGGCTAGAAGTGATGGCTTTTCTATCTAATAATCTGGGAAATCTTATGTGTGTGGACATCTTCAGAAGAAAGCTTATTTTGCTGGTGACAGCATTCTCCCAATGCTGCACAGAAGATCCCTGAGGACACAGGAGAGAACAGGAAGTTTTTCAAAAAAGTACAAGTGCCGCAAAAAAATCAACCTGGGACTCTGAAGGAACCAAAGTGTGCTTCAGAAACATTTACTCTTGTGGGAACTGTCCATGGTTCTGAGCTGTCTCCTTGAAAAATCATGATGAAGGGTCAAGCGCCCTAGCTGTCTAGGCATTATTTGCCTTTTTTTAAAAACCAGCCTTCCCCAACCCATGCCTGGCCTGACACAATTAAAGCATACACCTTCCGCCCGGCCCAAACAGACAAGACCTAACCTTGTCTACCATGCCTTCAGTTGTCGACTGCCGCGCTCTAGACTAGTTGCCTAGCTCCTTACTAGTTACCAGTGTATTATTTCTCATTCAAGTAGGCCACAGAGGTGGAGAAAAAGCTGACAGGGATGTCATGAATTAGTGACAACCTCTAATGAGAACCAAGAGACAGGAGTGGGGAGAATTCTGTCTGATCACCATATTGGCATGTTGAGAATCACGTTTTCCATAGAATGAGATATAATGCCAGACTCTAGCATTTAGCAGCTCCATGACTTTGAACAAGTAAGCTTTTCTGAGCCTCAGATTTCAGAAAGTGTTAAACCACCAGGTTGCAATGATTGACTGGCATAAGGTGTGAAAGCATAATGCGGAAAGCTGGATTTGTACACTAGAAAAAGAAGGCCCTCTTTGTAATCATTTCAAAGGTTATAAAGCCCCCTTTCCGTTTAAACTCTTTTTTCCCATCTTACAGTGCCCAGATATCAATGAGATCCCTTCATCTTTAGTTACAATTTAGTAAAGCGATACCTTGCACACACCTTGCATTTCAATAAAAGTCATGTAGTAGGGCAGTATAACCCACGGGGCAAACTTTCACTTGAGGATATAAACATTGAGAAATAATTAGTGATACAACAAACAGAATTTTAAGGTCTGTATTTTCCCCTATTTTAGAATTCACAAATATATGGAAAATAAAGATGCTGAGAAATATATGAAGATCATAATTATGGGTCTTATTTTTAAGTACTCAACAGTGATTTACATCCAGAAATCATTAAAATGGACATAATGCAGCCAGAACCTCTGATCCTAGAATCTTTCATTAAAGGTCTATCTATTTTTTGACAAATTAACCTATCCTGTGCCAACTTACTTAATTTTTAAAGTTGGCTTTGTTATCGCAAAAACTGTACTTGATCATTGCAGAGAAGGTAGAAAATATAGATTTTTTAAAAAATCACTCATTTTCCTACAGCCTGATTAAAATTTGTTAAGAGTATTTTCCCATTATTTTCTCTGTTTAAACATTTTGTATAAATTAGTGGGATCATACTTCCTAATGTCATAAATATTTTGTCATAAAATTTAAAATTCTTTTTAAGAATAATTTCAATGGTTGAAAACCAGCTTGTAACAGGTCTACCACACTATTTAATGTTTACTGTAAAGTCAGGTGTTAAGTTTGCTTTCAGTTTTCTCTATTATTAAAAATATTCCAATAATTTAGTTTTATACATAAATCATTTTTACATTCTTGATTATACTGAGAGGATATATCCCTTGAAGTAGTATTACTGGGCCAAAGGGAATGAATTATTTTTTCTTTTAGTTGTAATGTTTTATATATTTTATTCATATAGTGTCAAAACAATAATTTTAGGCCACAAAATTTTCAAAACCCTTGATAATCGGCTTACTCTATGTAAGTGACTTCAACCATTTATTTGATTAGCACTCTAAAAAAGTTTATCTGGGAAGAAGGGGAGCCCAGCAGAGAGTGGCAATACACAAAGCTCAGGCATTTAGTGTTATTTCATTAAGATAGTTTTGGTTGAGGCAAGTTACATCTGACATGAAATCTTAGTGTGTTACCTTTCAGAGAGCTTGCTGAACAGAGGTGAAGAGGGCAGTCAACATGGCCTCAGGCTGGAAGGTAGCAATCACTGTTGAGGCTCCAACCAGGGTCCCTGGACATTCACCCTACAGACCTAAAACTTTCTGCCTGAGGGCTTTTATTGTGGAAACAGGGGCACCTAGGCCTGCGAACAGTACAAAAAGGTGTCGAAGTGTTAATGCTCCCCGGGAGTCATCCTTCAATCAATGACAAAAGCCCTGCATGCCTGCCCCTTGGTTGGATAACTGTGAGGTCTGTTCTACCCTGGCTCCAGAAGGAATGAGCACAGGAGTCATGGATTTGATAGTGCACCTTTAGCTAGTTCCTTTCCCTCTTTGTGTGTGTGTGTGTGTGTGTGTGTGTGTGTGTGTGTGTGTGTGTGTGTGTGTGTGTGTGTGTGAGTATGTGAACCACAAAGCTTGACTAAGAGCAAGTGATTTCTGGATTAAGTGTCATGTGTTAAATACTGAGCCTCAGAGGGCAACATAAACTTTTAAAAGCATCACCGTCAGGCTCATCAGCCCAAATTCACAGCTCCCTCTCTCAAAAGATTGTTTTCCTCTTCTTGATCAGCATATTATTATTTAAAACTCCATTCTGACTTTTCCTTACCAGTTATTCCAGGAACATCTCAAGAGTCTCTTTGTGGTTTGAATTAGGCTCCCCGTTTCCTAATGCTCCTGATCTCAGTGGCCATCAGGTAAGGATTTGCTCTCTAATCAGGGTGGGAAGCCTGTGTAGTTGAACAGGGCCCTGCTCCTAGAAGGGCGCTGAATTTGGTTTAATGCCCTGCTGTTGCTGTCTTGAAATTCTTAGTCATTTTTGAACAGGGGGTTCTACATTTTCATTTTGTACTGGGCCATGCAATTCCATAGCCAGTCTGGTCTCTATTCAGTAACAGGGTAGGTCTCTTTGGTAATGTATCAACTGAGTAAAGATTTGAAGAAGACAACGGAATGAGCCTCATTTATTTATTGATTGATTCTCCCGCCCATCAGCATTTGGGTGGTCCCCAAGTTTTTGCTATGGGAACACTGCTCTGAATATTTTTGTGCAATCTCCTAGTACACCTGTCCAAGAGCCTCTCACCTGTACATACCTCTTCTGCTAGATGTCAAATTCCTCGATTGTAGAGGAGCGATCCCTACAGGCTGGGGAGGAACACTCTGGTTAGGAATGGGTCCCAAGTGTCCCTTGCCGTTGATACCTTCAGCCCCTCCAGGCTGCTGGATTCTGAGCCCCTCCAGCGCCCCAGGAAGATGCTGTTGGTCTATCTGGAGCCCTCATCACTGACATGTCACTAGTGAATACCTTGGGAACTGCTGCCATTCTGGCCTCCACGTGACACAAGCAAAGCCTCCAGGACAAAGCCTTTGATAGAGCCCTGACCTAGCTGGCTGTTGGGGGCTTATAAGCAGGCGCTGTCACAGGGGTCCTGACATTGGAGACTGGGCTGTCTGGCATCCTCTGAATGGGAGAACCTTGACTTTGCAGCAGGAACCCCGGAGTTGTAGCACCAGCCCCAGCACTGGGAGGAAGACGAATCTATTTTTCCAAATGCCAACATTTACTGAGGATTTACAATAAGATAGACATTGGACCTGACAGCTTTTTACGCACTAAAGCGGAGATCAGCCAACTTCCTGAAAAGGGCCAGACTGTAAGTATTTTAAGCTTTGCGGAGCATAGGGTCACAACCACTCAACTCTGTCATCCTGGCCCCAAAGCAGCTATAGACAATAAGTACACAAACAGGTGTGGCTGTGTTCCCATAAGACCTTATTTATAGACGCTGGAATTTAAATTTCTTATCAAAATATGTGACAAAATATTCTTCTTCACTCCCTCCCAACCCTTTAAAAATGGTAAAACCATTCTTAGCTTGCACACCTACAGTAACAGATGGTGGGATGTCGTCTGTAGGCCCCTGCACTGCAGTGATCCAGAGCACGGCTTCTGCAATCAGACGACCTGGGTTTGAATTAGTTCTGCCATTTGCAAGCTGTATGACCTTGGGCAAGCCAGTTAACATCACTGGGGAAGTATCACTACTTTGGAGGACTGTTGTGAGGGTGACTTGATCAATGAAGGATACGAAATAAACATTTAATAAATATTAACTTCTTTTAATATTTATTTTTTTTTTGGCTGTGTTGTGTCTTCGTTGCTGCGCGCGGGCTTTCTCTAGTTGCGGTGAGCGGGGGCTACTCTTCGTTGTGGTGCGCAGGCTTCTCATTGCAGTGGCTTCTCTTGTTGCAGAGCGGGGGCTTCTCTTCGTTGTGGTGCGCAGGCTTCTCATTGCAGTGGCTTCTCTTGTTGCAGAGCGTGGGCTCTAGGCGCGCGGGCTTCAGTAGTTGTGGCACGTGGGCTCAACAGTTGTGGCTCGTGGGCTCTAGAGTGCAGGCTCAGTAGTTGTGGCTCACCAGCATAGCTGCTCCGCGGCATGTGGGATCTTCCCAGGCTCGAACCCGTGTCCACTGCATTGGCAGGCGGATTCTTAACCACTGCGCCACCAGGGAAGCCTGTTTGGTTTTTTTTTTTTAATTGAAGAATATGAACTGTTTTTAATCATTGGTCTTGCCATATTTACATGTAAACTCCACCATGATCATACAAGTCAGGTACCAGTGTTTTAGTGGAGGACGTGGTCAGTGGCAGGTCACGGTTCAGCTGGACCCAGCTCCATGGCGTTTGCTGGGTGGGCCCATCTGCCACTTCTCCCCCCTGGGGTAGCAGAGTTGAAATTAATGGATCATAATATACTGTTGCACGGGAAAAACAGGGGGGAAAATCCCTGTATTCCCAACTGCAGCTAAATTATATGGTAACCAAATACTTTTTGTGGGCTAGTCTGGAATGTTGCCGCCACTTTTAACATTATTTCTATGGCAAAGTATATTCCATATTCCACCTTCTGGCTTACAAACCAATAACTGGGAAACATTCTAGCCATAAGAACAGACTACAATAGAGCTGCCTTGTGGGCTATTGAGAGAACAGGAATAAAGACAGTTGGGAAGAAATAAAACTCTCACAATTTGGGATAGAATATATTTCAGTAAATGATGACTACGATACAACTAAACTTCATTAGGAAACGATATGCCAAAATATGGACAGCTCTTTCATTATCACTCACTCTCTCCCCCCCCCCCCCCCCCCCCCCCCCCCCCCCCCCCCCCCCCCCCGCCTCCTCTCCCCCACTCCTCCCTCCTCCCCGGCAGGGCAACTCAGGCCATACAGTTTCCAAGGGAGTTAGGCGCGTTTGAATTCATCTTGGAAATCTCGGGGGTTTATCCTTTTTGAATGTTGTTCACTGCGACTGCCCTACGGCACCCATCATCCAGGCACCCATCATCCAGGAAGGCTTTGATATATCTTATACTTTGGTCCTGATGACAGGAAGACAGAGATGAGAAAAAGCACTTATTCTGCAGCTGATCCAGGGGGAATGGCTGAGTTTGAAGGATCTAGGGAGAACATCTCTAGAATCAACAAAAGTCTGTGATTTTGTGTGCTAATACAAGAGCCTTACATTTTGTGGTGACAGGCCAGACAGGTAGGTAGAGAATTCAATCGGATCAGATTTCAAGATCCAAGAACAGGTTGTGTCCTGAGAATATGAAAGAAGCAATATTTTACCAATTTCAAAAATGTTAAAATTATACAGAAAGGGTATTTATACTTCCACAGAGGCAAAACTATGCAAAATCCAGTCATGTGATGGAACGATGGCGGGGGTGGGCGGGCGGTGGTTGCAGTGTTACTGAAGGACTAGTTATCTTGTATAATTCAACTGCAGGGAGCTGGGCTACCTGACCTCACCCTAGCAACCAGCAGCAGCTCGCCATATAGCGCTGGGACAACCCATTAAGGTTCCCGAGAAGGACTTGGTGAGTTCCTGGCTGATACTGCTGGTGGTTCAAAATCTCCAGCGTGCTGAGAAGGCCACCCCCAGATTTCAAGGGATAAAATGACAGTGAGTGTGAGAAAAATCACCTTGGATGTCTATTCCAAGTTTCAAGACCCCAGTTAGAATCTCTGGTCAAAAGTCATCTCAGTAATTGACGCTGCATTTGACTTCCTGAGTGCCTGAGCATCTTTCAACCCTGAGAGGCTTTAGAATTGAGAGCAGAAATAACTGAGAGATTCGAAACCACCATATTATCACTATTTCTTGGTTAAGGCATCTGGACAAATGTGGTATTGTCTGTCTTGTAATAGTTAAGAGAAGTTGGCTTATTAAGATGATAGTTGTGACTCCCAGCTAAAGTATACAATTGAACGACTGGTTTAGCTTTTTTATTTTAGGTTGAAATCTAAATACATTTATATGCATATTCAAAAATTTTAAAAAACACCTCTGTTTCACCATATTGATAAGTTTAGTTTATTAGCTTTGTAAGATTTATTTTGAACCCAGGAAGGTTTTGTTAATAAATTGAGATAATGCATAGAGATAATATTCTATTTAAAGAGTAAATAGAATATATATATAATTGATATATATAAATATATATGTAATTGTATATGTAAAATTAAATTCTTTAACTTATTGAAGATATTTAAATACTGAAGTGAATAAATTGGACCAATATTGTTTAAGGGCTGCTAAAAACTGATTGCTCAAATACCCTATACTCTACTTAGAAACTCAACTCAAAAGCCAGAGGGAAATTAGTTTGAAGTTTAAACTGTAAAGCATTGAATGATAATTATTTAAACAAAACAACCCCCTACAGAGTCTTCTCTGGAAATAAAAGATGCCCTTAGAGGCACAAAGACCTTATATCGATAAGTGAAAGGGGACAACAATCCTATTAGGTGGCTCAGCCTGGACCAGGCAATGAGCTAAATCTTCACACTTTGTGTCTCTTAGCCTCACAGGTATACTCTGAGTCAGGATTCAACAAACGTTTTCTGTGAAAGGCCAGACAGTAAATATTTTGGGCATTGTGGGCTGTATGGCCATGTTGTAACCAAAATCTGGCCATTATACAGCGAAAGCAGACATGGACAATGTGTAAACAAATGGGCATGGCTGTGCTGCGAGACAACTTTTACTGCCACAAAGAGGCTACAGGCAGGACTGGGCCCTTGGGCCACAGTTTGCTGACTCCTGCTGTAGCTGAAGGACAATTTTACCCATCCTGCAGATGAGAAAACTAATTTCAAGTTGCTATGGTCTGAATGTTTGTGTTCCCCAAAGTTCATATGTTGAAATCCTAATCCCCAAGGTGATGGTATTAGGAGACAGGGCCTTTGGGAGGCAATTAGGTCAGGAAGGTATTGCCCTCTTGATTGGGGTTCGAGCTCTTATAAAAGAGACCCCAGAGAGCTGACTCCTTCCTTCTACTATGTGAGGACACAGTGAGAAGGTGCTGTGTATGAACCAGAAAATAGGTCCTCACCAGACACCGAATCTGCCAGTACCTTGACTGGGGACTTCCCAGTCTCCCGCTCTGTGAGATTATACATTTCGGTTGTTCAAGCCGCCAAATCTCTGGTACTTTTCACAAAAGCCCAAATGTAATAAGACAAAGAAAAGGTAAATGATCTGGCCAAAGTCCTATAAGCATTAAAAGGGTAGAACAGGCACTTGAACCTTATCCGATTCCATGACGCCATGTTGCCTTGGGGGGTCAGGTAGTTGACTTCCGTTTCCTTCCTTCCTGGTCTACAGACCAAAAGACCTCAGTTCCGATCACCTTTACTACCTCTTCCTCATACTGGAATTTTTAAACACGTTTTTTTGCCATGGACCGACCCCTTTGACAGTCTAGCAAGGCTATGGGATCCCTTCTAAGAACAAAGTTTGTAAATACATAAAATACACAAAATTACAAAGGAAATTAATTATACTAAAATATGGCTATCAAAAATATATTTAAAAGATGGCTGTAGCAGGCTTCTCAGTCTCAGCACTATTGAAATTTTGAACTGGAGAATTCTTTCTTGGGGGAGGGGACTGTCCTGTGCACTGTAGGCTGTTTAGCAGGTCCCCTCCCAGTTGCGACAACCAAAAGTGTCTCCATGTATTGTCAAATGTGCCCTTTGGGGCAAGATCTTCCCTTACAGACAACCACTACCCTATTAATAGATGTGCTACTTCGTTAGCAGGTTCAATGAGAAGATATAGGGGAGGGTCTAAGAAGCACCCAAACTTTGAAGCAGTGGTGAGCATCATGACATTTTGATATTTACAAAAACTCTAATGTGACATCAGATATATTTATGGTTTCTATTGGTGACCAAGTCACACGCACTGCAAATACCACTCTAGTCTGTTTATATTCCTGACTGAAGAAAATGCTCACTGACAACTGCAGGTCAATGAAAGTAAAAACGTAATTCCACCCCTTGCCGTCCCCAGCCCCTCGCCCCAGTGAAGGTTCATGGAGTGTGGGAATTCTGGCCACAGAGTCCTTGGAGATCCATGAACCTCATGTTGGGAACCTGTCTTCTAGTTGAGACATATAATGAAGATGTGACACTAATAAGTCAGCCTGTATGTACATAATTAATTTTAACAGATGATAGAGATCATTTAATTTAATGTACTATATTACAGCAAACGTTGACTCAGGTAGGGTAAGCAGTTTCCTCAAGGTGAGGCAGTTGCTTAGCAGAAGGCTTGGGATTTGAGCTGCCTTGTTTCTAGCTAAGCCATCATCCCCCAGTGACCCACGCTGACTGCTTTTCTCATTTGCTTTTGTTACCTACATTGCCGACCTCCCACACACTGCCAATTGCCAGACCTGAAATTCCTACTCAAAAACTGGACTTGATCCCTGACCTGTGAACCTTAACTGATTGTGGATGTTTGAAGCCTTTAAGGAACAAGAGACTAAAGATTAAATCTGAGGATGTACATAAAGCATTAAGCTAAGAAACGTGATGGCCGCAGAAGGGTGTGGTGAGAAGGTCAGCTTTTGATGGCTTCATCAGGGATCTGGAGGAGGGGAAAGACAGCAGGCTGGCCTCTCGTCACCTATTACTATTGAGTCGGAGGAGTTGGAAGCGTTATGGAAGGGAAAGGTAATAAGAAGTCACCCAGGGACGCCACGAACAAGGGCAGGAGGTAAATGAAATTCTGGATTGATGGGTGGCTAACAACGTGACTGTGTCAACAACAGAGATATCAGCCAAGTCACCGATACTGAATGATACCTGAACAGCCTTGCCATTCAAAGTGTGGTCCACGGATCAGCAGCAGCAGAATTGCCTGGAACCTCATTAGAAATAGAGACTCTCAGGCCCCACCCCAGGCCTCAATCAGAATCCACATTTTAACTAGATCTCCAGGTGGTCCGCTTTAAAGTTTGAGAAGCACTGCTTCAGAAAATCTGAAGTCCACGAAACCTGAGAATTGCCAAGAAGTATGATTGTACCATTGATAGAAAGTTAAAGGTAAGGGTAATGTAGGATCTGAGAAGAAGTTACTTTCTGATTTGAGTTTCTGGGAACATTTTTTTTTAATATTCCCGTATCCCTTACTACAATGGAAGGGATGCTAAATGGCTTCAATAGCCAGACTAGTAGTTGCTTTGCACAATGTTTTAGGATAAAACGCTGAGAAATCGAATAGGTTTCCAAAATGTTGATATGACTTGCACAAAGAGCTTTGTTCTCTAAAGAAAGTATTCTTTCCTAAAATTTGTTAAAGCTGGTGGAAGAACAAACTGCCGACGAAAACCATCAAATCCGTAGATTATCATTAAAAAAACCCGAGTGAATTTTCTACTTGCTCTCCTCTTTGTACTGTCACCTTAGCCATCTGAGGGTCTTATGACTTCCTTGTACCCATTCTCTCCTCTGTCCCAAACTGATCTCTATCCTGCATTCCCTTGCATGTTTAACAACACCATCCACATATCCAACCACTCATCCACCTACCCACCTACACCCACGCATCCACCCACCATCCTTCCATCCATCCATCCATCCATCCATCCATCCATCCATCCATCCATCCATTCACTCACTAGTCAATCCATTAAGGGCCAACCATCAAGTACCTGGCACCATTAAAATACTGAGATTCTAAAGTTAAATAACACATTGTCCCTCTATTAAGAGGCTTTTATTCTCTTGAGATAGAAATTACAGAGAAATCCTTGGCTCTTCCATATCCCTCCCTCATTTCTCAGATCTTACCTGGCTCTGATAATCCTGTCAATTCTACCCCAAAAACATCTTCTGATTTTGAACTTTCCATCACCATGGCCTTCTTTTCCCTATATCTTATTTTACATAATTATCAACTCTCCTTGAAATATCATCTTAGCCTCTATCTAATATCTCCAGCAAATTCTCTACCTGCTTCCACAGTTCCTTTCTAAGGCATGTATTTCACCACATTACTGTACTAATCAGAGATCTTCAGGGGCTCTCTAATCCCAAAATGGTAAAGCCCAAGCTCTGTGGTATAGCATTCAAATTCCTTTTCCTAATATGACTCCAATTCATCTTTCTAGACTCATTTCCTCCCACGACAATTCCCCATCCCTGACCACATCTCCAACATTCTAGCCATAGCTCCTGGAATATATCACGCGGCATCACATCCCTATGCTTTTCATTACGCTGTGTTTTACACTTGGAAAGCCACTCCTACTTACTTCTTAAGATTCAACTCAAATGTCACCTTTTCTGGGAATTAAGTTGGGGAAAAAGAACTTTCTCTGAGAATCAGAGAAAGTTCCAGAGAAGAAGTGACATTATGTTTATTTTTAACTGTGAGAGAAAGTGGCATTCCCATTGGGGGGGTCCATCATGAACAAAGATATCCCTCTTTTCCATATTCTCGTTGGGTTTTGAATCTGACTCTACTATAAGATTTTCTATGTCAAATTAGAGTTAAAGGTTGATGTACTCATATTCCCAAGCTCACTGTGAGCACCTTAAAGACAAGGGCCACTTACCAACACAGTTGCACTCTACTGAAAACATGATAACTGATAAATGTTTGATGAATAAAATAATTATGAATCCAGCTTCTAAGATGGCCCCCAATGATCCCTGTCTCCTGATATTAGCTGCCTTGTGTAATCTCCCTTTGGGCAACTTGCTTGTAACCGATAGAATATGGCAATGTTGAGGAGATATCACTTTTGTGGTTAGCTTGTAAAAAGTATGGTTTCCATCTTGCTAGCAGACTGTCTCTATTGACTTCTTGGATTGCCTGTTTTGATGAAGTGAGCATCTCTGTTAGGGAGGCCCACATGGCAAGGAACTGAGGATAGTCTCAGGCAAACAGCCAATGAGGAACTGAAACCTTCAGTCCATCAAACCTGGAGGAGCTGAATCCTGCCAATAACCACTGAATGAGCTTGGCACTGAATGAGCTTGGAAGTGCATCCTTCCCCAGTCTAACTTTCAAATGAGACCCCCTAGCCCCAGCCAACCCTTTGACTGCAGCCTTTTGAGAGATTCTGGGGCAGAGGACCTACCTTAGTCATGTTTAAATTCCTGACACACAGAAATTGTGAGATAAGAAATGTCTGTTGTTTTAAGCCACTAAGTTTTGGGGTAATTTTTTTTTTTTTTTTTTTTTTGCGGTACGCAGGCCTCTCACTGTTGTGGCCTCTCCCGTTGTGGAGCACAGGCTCCGGACGCGCAGGCTCAGCGGCCATGGCTCACGGGCCCAGCCGCTCCGCGGCATGTGGGATCCTCCCGGACCAGGGCACGAACC
>NC_041220.1:155699939-155766113 GCF_002837175.3 Physeter macrocephalus | reverse complement strand
CCTCTCACTGTTGTGGCCTCTCCCGTTGTGGAGCACAGGCTCCGGACGCGCAGGCTCAGCGGCCATGGCTCACGGGCCCAGCCGCTCCGTGGCACGTGGGATCCTCCCGGACCGGGGCACGAACCCGTGTCCCCTGCATCGGCAGGCAGACTCTCAACCACTGCGCCACCAGGGAAGCCCTGGGGTAATTTCTTATTGTAGCAATAGATAACTAATACAGTGAGCTGGGTGGGTTGATAAATAATAATGACTCAAGAATACTTACGAAGGGCTTCCCTGGTGGTGCAGTGATTAAGAATCCACCTGCCAGTGCAGGGGACATGGGTTCGAGCCCTGGTCCTGGAAGATCCCACATGCCACGGCGCAACTAAGCCTGTGCGCCACAACTAATGAGTCTGCACTCTAGAACCCGCAAGCCACAGCTACTGAAGCCTGTGCATCTAGAGCCCGTGCTCCGCAACAAGAGAAGCCACCGCAATGAGAAGCGCGGGCACCGCAACGAAGAGTAGCCCCTGCTCGCCACAATTAGAGAAAGCCCGCGTGCAGCAACAAAGACCCAACGCAGTCAAAAATAAAATAAATAAATTTAAGAAAAAAAAGAAAGAATACTTACGGATGATCCTGGATGCTTGGTTAAAAATGAGTATGAAAAAGAGTCTTTTTAAGGTGAGATTTAGTTAAGGACTCCTAATGCTGGATTTTTATACATAATGCATCCATGCTATAAAGAATAATCCCTTGGAACAAAAGGTCAGGATACTTCAAAGAGGAATCTTCCACTTAGAAACACCTGCTATCTTTCTTCTCACCTTGGTAAGTGTTTCTAATATGAGGAGCCCAGTGCAGTCTGGGTCAGGTCATGGAGGCTTTGCAATCATATCAGAAGTGAAAGAAGCCTCCAGAAGATTTATTACTGTGAGGGAGATGAGACATCTTAGCTCTGTCTGCTACTTCCTCCTGGAGGCTCTGTCCTCTCTCTGATATCCTCCTTCACTGGTCTTAGATATAATTGCTGTGATTATTTTGCCTCAACTAGATTATGTGTCTGGGACACACTAGATGTTTAGTAAACATTAGTTGAATGAATAAGTAAATAGATGAACAAATTTAAGCTCCTTGAAACCAGCGCCACATTTCTCATTTTTTCCTACTTCTCGAGGTACCTAACACATCATCTGGCATATGGTAATTGCCCAATAAATTCCTGTTGACTGATAGGTTGATGGGTAACAACGAAAAGTTGTTAAATGCCACAAGTTATAACATGAGAAAACATTTCGATTTCCCCACTAAGACAAAGAGATTTCTTATGCTTTAAAATTTCTTTGGAATGAAAATTTGAGAAGCCTCATCTAACACCTTAGGAAAAATCCCAACCATGGCATCTCAGCTCTGTAAGGAAGTTGACCAGTAGAACAAATAAATATAGCAAAGCATTGTGGTGATACATTCTAGACAGTTTGGAACTAACCTTTGCATAGGTATTTCAGGTATATTGAACCAATGAAGGTTTGGCTTTCATCTACATCTGACTGTCCTACAGGAGATAGTTAAAATGGGAGAAGGCTATTTTTCTTGAGTTGGAAGAGTTCTCAGAAATGCAAGGGAAAATCAACCAACGAACTACAAACAAAAAAAACACCCAGATTCCAAGGGCATGGTGTTTTTCTTGTACTTCACAAAGAAGGAAGACAAAAACCAAAGTGTAACTCAGATCTCTGATGTTGGGTGAGGGCCAGTTAATATTGCAAGCCCTAAGCCCAAGGATTAACAAGGATCATTTACAGTAACAGAAGTAGTACCATTAAGAGAAACATTAACAAAGGAAGAAATGAAGCTAAATACAAGGTGACATAAGTGGAAACACCTCTAGTGAGTTCTCTAGGCGAGGATTCAACCAGAGAGGTGCCACTAGCATGTCATTTTCCAGCAAGTGAAAAATCACGAAAAGCTTTAATAAAGCACCATGAGGTATCTGGGACCACTGTAGTTATTCAATGGATATCAATCCCTCAAGAGATGTACCAATTATGAGTTTACAATTTAAAAGGCAAAATAATCACCTAAGCCCAGACTTTTCTTCAGGGTTTGCTTGACTATTTCTTCCCAGCTTTCCAAAATTTGATCTTGGTTATACGATAACCCATGAAGCTGACTGGATGTAGCAGATGAAGACAGACTGTAGATCAGAAAAACCATTCTTCCATATTTTTTTGACATCTAATTCTAGGACTGAATCTCAGGAGCTGCACTAACAACCTAATGTGTTGTGAAAGATGAAGAATTTAAGGAGTGCCACCTGTGAGTAATTCTTCTTAATATGTATGCTGATGTACAAGGCACCAATATTATTTTAAAGCATAAGAAATCTTTTCGGCTCAGTAGAAAATTAGACTGCCTTCTCATATGATAACCTCTTCTGGAAATTTAAAACCTTTCTATTGTCACCCATAGATGATCTCTCTTGAAAACACACGGTGCTTCACTGGTTACAATTTCCACAATGTTGTCAAAGGCACTAAGGCTCATTTGACCACCA
Source organism: Physeter macrocephalus (assembly GCF_002837175.3). Lineage (NCBI taxonomy): Eukaryota > Metazoa > Chordata > Mammalia > Artiodactyla > Physeteridae > Physeter > Physeter macrocephalus. The sequence goes on along the minus strand of NC_041220.1, from coordinate 155,763,574 downwards.
CACGGCTGCTGCTCACGCAGGAGGAAGATACAGAGTGTGTTACGAAGGTTGGCACTGGAGGGCCAGGGAAAAGGGTCCAGCGAGAGACTTCCGAGGAGTGCGAGTGACATTAGGGTTACGCTCAAGTCCTTTCGAAATGGACTTCTCTGAGTCAGCAGTTTCCGCACACCTCACCTCAACAGCTAACACTGCCACTTGCCCTAAGGGGCTCTTTGTGAACCAAGAGGCAAACTTGGGATTGTATGAAGAATCATACACCAGGATAGGATCTCAGTATAGGGTCCTGTCACTCACTCTGGCTGCTCTAGATTTCAGGAGCAAACATTAAGACTGAAGGTGCTCAAAATTACAATTCAGGGCACATGACTGCTAATGTGAGACCCAGCTCTCGCCGTTGGGAGACTGACACAGACAAACTACACTTTGATGAACTGGTCACACAGAGGGAGGTGACCCAGCAGGGTAGCCTGCAGAGGGCTATATGCTTGTGGGAATTGCTAATCAGGGCTGCTTCTGCGACAAGGCACCTCAAAGGCCCCAGAACATTAAACTATCTCCTCTGTAGCACTCTCAGACAGAACAACATGTACTACGAAATGTTTCAGGAAATAAATAAGGGATGTTTTATCCAGAATACATAAAGAACTCTTACAAATTATTAAGACGATAAATGACGCCATTTAAAAATGGGCAAAAGGGGCTTCCCTGGTGGCGCAGTGGTTGCGCGTCCGCCTGCCGATGCAGGGGAACCGGGTTCGCGCCCCGGTCTGGGAGGATCCCACATGCCGCGGAGCGGGAGAGGCCACAGCAGAGGGAGGCCCGCATACCACAAAAAAAAAAAAAAAAAAAAAGGGCAAAAGATTTGAATAGATGTTTCTCCAGACAAGACAGATACACGGTCAATAAGCATATGGAAAGACCCTCAATATCATTAGCCATTAGGGGAATGCAATTAAAGACAGATAATCACAAGTATTGATGAGGATGTGGAGAAACTAGAACACGTACATTGCTAGTGGGAATGTAAAATGGAAAACAGTTGGCAATTTCTTTAAAAGTCAAACACAGCATTACCATATGATCCAGTAATGCCACCCCTGGGTATGTACCCAGGAGAAATAAAATCATATGTTCACACAGAAAGATCTTCACAGGAGTGTTCAAGCAGTGGAGATAACCCAAATGTCGACCATCTGATGAACAGATAAATAAATTGTGATATATCCATACAATGAAATGGGATTCAACCATAAAAGGAGCGAACTACTGATACGTGCTACAATATAGATGAAACTTGAAAACATTATGCTAAGTAAAAGAATCCAGCTGCAAGAGACCATATATTATATGATTTCACTTATATGATGTGTCCAGAATAAGCAAATCCATAGCGACAGAAAGCAGATTAGCAGATACCCAGGGTTGGGGGGGTGAGAACAGGGAGAGACTGCAAATGGGCACAAAATTATGCTGGGAGTGATAAAAATGTTCTAGAAAAAGATATTGGTGACAGTTACACAACTGTGAATTTACTAAAAGGCACTGAATTATACACTCAAAACAAGTGACTTTCATGGTGTATAAGTTACACCTCAAAAAAGTAGAATAAAAACATCTTTTATAGTTGTATATATCCATGCTCACTATACTCCCTGATCTTCTTTATTTCCTCCCTGATTCACTGGCTGTCCAGGAACATGTTGTCCAATTTCCACACATTTGTGAATTTTCCCATTTTTCTACTGCTACTGATTTCATACCAATGTGGTTGGAAAAGACATTTGATATGTTTTCAGTCTTCCCAAATTTGTCAAGACCTGTTCCACAGGCCACCATATGACCTATCCTAGAGAATGCTCCGTGTGTGCCCGAGAAGAACACGCACTCTGATGCCGCTGGATGGAGCACTCTGCACGTGTCTGCTAGGTCCGTGTGGTTCACGGCGTTAGTTAAGTCTGTTGTTTTCCGCAACGATCCTGCCCGGATGATCCATTCACTGATGAAAGTGGGGCGTGGTAGCTCTCTACTATCATTGAATTGCTGTCCATTTCTCCTCTCAGCTCTGTTCATTTTATGTGTCAACTTGACGGGTCTAAGGGATGGTCACATAGTTGGTAAAACATTATTTCTGGGTGTGTCTGTGGAGGCGTTTCCAGAAGATATAAGCATTTGAATTGGCAGACCCAGTAAAATCAATCCCCTTCACCAATGAATGTGGGCAACATTCAATCCACTGAGGGTCTGAATAGAACAAACAGGAAGGGAAGGGGTGAATTTGCTCTTTCTGCTTGAGAGGGAATATCCATTTCTTCTCCTGTCCTTGGACAGCCTCCATAATTCTGTGAGCCAATTCCTTGTAATAAATCTCTTCTTACATATATCTCTATATACCCTATTGGTTCTGTTTCTCTGTAGAACCCCGACTAATACACCTAATACACTGCCACACCTAGAACTTTGTACATTTCAAAGTGACAGGTATGAGGGATGGAAAATACACATCTGTTTCTACACACCAGTCCCACTGATGATATTTAACTTGAAGTCTGTTTAGAGAGCTTGCTTCCTAACTTGTTCTCCTCCTCCTCCTCTTCCTAATAATTATAATAGTAATAATAAATAAAATAATTAACACTTAAGTACTTCCTGTTCTTAGCACTTTACATGAATAAGTCATTTAACCCTTGTTCAATTCAATGGAGTAGGTGCTACTCTTATGTTCATTTTACAGATGAGTAAAAGAAGGCACCAAAGGTTAGGCATCTTGCTCGCCATCATGTGACTGGGGAATGACACAGAAGATTCAACTCTAGGCAGCGCAGATCCAGAGCTCACACTCTTAACCACCTGGCTTTCCTGTACCTTAGTTTTTATTCTACAGGTAATAAAACCCCTCCATTATAACATTATTTGGAGGACACTTTCCTGTAAATGCACCCATATGGAACACAACAATCAAGTGTTAGAAGGGATATGGGTAATCTTAACCAAGAGTGTTTGAGCATCTCAAGGAGGTATCACACAACCTGAGCACTAAAACTTAGGTTCGTATGTTTCATGAGAGAACATGAGGCCCTTGCTTAGAGTTGATTAACTTTTATCTCAGTAAACTGGGATACACTCCCCCAGTAAACTGGTTTCCTGAGCAGGTTATAAAGTATGAATTAAAAGGGAATGAGGGGGCTTCCCTGGTGGCGCAGTGGTTGCGCGTCCGCCTGCCGATGCAGGGGAACCGGGTTCGCGCCCCGGTCCGGGAGGATCCCACATGCCGCGGAGCGGCTGGGCCCGTGAGCCATGGCCGCTGGGCCTGCGCGTCCGGAGCCTGTGCTCCGCAACGGGAGAGGCCACAACAGTGAGAGGCCCGCGTACCGCAAAAAAAAAAAAAAAAAAAAAGGAGAAAACATGCCGCGGAGCGGCTGGGCCCGTGAGCCATGGCCGCTGGGCCTGCGCGTCCGGAGCCTGTGCTCCCCAAGGGGAGAGGCCGCAGCAGAGGGAGGCCCGCATACCACAAAAAAAAAAAAAAAAAAAAAAAAAAAGGGAATGAGGAAGTAAGATATTTGGGGAAGGGGCTGCTATTATTAGAAGGCAGATTTAAAGCTCAAAGCTATGTGAGCAGTTTGCCATGTGGTAGTCCTCCAATTTAGAAAACAAAAGAAAGGAAAAGAAACAAAACAACAACAAGACCCTAGAGAAAACAAACAAACAGCAAAGGCAAAATGGACCCGCTCAGAAGGAGGACCAAAGGGAACCCTCCCTTCTGAGCCTTGAGTGTGGCTCAAGAGACCATAAAAGGAGGGAACTGTACATTTGGAAATCCTTGCATTAAACCAATGGCTACAATAAAATTCTAGAGTTATAATTTTAGCCTGCCAGTATTAGAATAATTTAGTTTTGTGAAGAATTAGACAAATGAGCCCTGAATTTGATATACGCATTAGTGTCGATGCAGGTGAATTCCCCTGGTCCCTCATAGCCCTCTCTCCTAAATGGTCCTTGGACCATGTTTGGAAGTTCCACCTGGGGAACAATTATTCAAATGCACTGCCACCCAATCAGGTGTCTTTTATCAAAAACCACTTCAGACCCAGGCCACTGCAAATGGCTGCGTGTGGGACCTGGTGAGAGCGCCAAATGGGGGTTGAAACAGCTGCCTCGCAGAGCTCTGAGACCCTTGAAACCCAGCACAAAGATGCCACTGGCTGGGACACAACAGCCCAAAGCGGGTACCATTTGTAATTCACACAAGAGCTGCACAGGCTATATGAGGCTCAGACGTTTTTTTTAGAAGTAGGCAGATCACAAGCAAACAAGGAACACATTTTAAAAGTTATTATATGCGCTAAAGGTATTTGGACTATAAATCAAAGGCTGCCAAAATACATTTGAACAAATCATTCCATTGTTGCCCATTTTAGTTATAAAACAGATCACTGCCTTCCTACAGCCCCGTGCTATTCCCATGCATTTTACTTTCTCCCAAGCCTGTTTTCTTTTCATCTTCCTCCAGAGATCCAGTCAAATCCTCTCCTTGATGGAATTTAAAACCTTCCTTGACTTTATCCTCCCTTTGCTCCTTTATTGTTCAGTTCTATTTCTCATCCCTCTCTCCCCAGGGTCACCCTCTGACCCTGGAGATCTTCAAACCCACATTTTTAATACTTACTTCAATCATTTACATAATAGCACTCTGACCAATGACTGGAAAATAAAGCCTTTAAGAAATATATCATCCTGGAGACAGTTCTAGTCTAATAAATATTTAACCTAGAAAAAAAGAGGCAGAGCTAAAGGTGAATAAAAATAGGAAAATAACTGCTTAGCAACATGACGGAGTTCTAACCCCTCTACAAATTGTACTGCAGATGTGAAGGCATCTTTAATTTCTAATAATGGTGGAGGGAAAGAGTAATTATCTTGAATATTTAACAGCATACTGTCCTGTATATCCCAAGTATTCTATGGCAAGCAAGGTATTATGACCACTAGGACCCAAGGAAGAAGAAAAAGAGACTGCATGGCTTTCCAAATGCCTTTTTGCAAGACAGGTTGAGGATTTTGAGCCGAGGGTCATCTTATCACAGGTATCACAGAAAAGAGGAGTGAAGGTGACCCAGGTAAAATTATGAAGAAAAATCGTCACTGAGCTAAGAGAGATTATTTTGAACAAGATCTGCAAACTACAGCCTGTGGGCCAAATCCTACCAGCCTCTGTGAGCTAAGATGATTTTATGTTTTTAAATGATATAAAAAAAATCAACAGGGACTTCCCTGGCGGTCCAGTGGTTAAGACTTCGCCTTCCAACGCAGTGGGTGCGGGTTCAATCCCTGGTCGGGGAGCTAAGATCCCACATGCTTTGGGGCCAAAAAACCACAACATAAAACAGAAACAATATTGTAACAAATTCAATAAAGATTTTAAAAACGGTCCACATCAAAAAAAAAATCAACATAAGTATAATATTTCGTGATACATGAAAATTATATGAAATTCAAGTTTCAGTGTCTGCAAAGTTTTATTGGAACACAGCCATGCTCATTCATTTAAAGTCTACGGCTGCTTGGTAAGTCACTAAACTACTCTGAGCTGACGGCATCAACCTCACAGAGTGGATGAATAAACCTCCTTTATTCACTCATTCCACATGTGTCAACTGAGCACCTACTCCATCTGGGTCCTGGGCTAGATGCTGGGAATACATCAGGGAACAAGACAGATGCTTTCCTTACTGTCATGAAATTTGCCACCCAACTGGGGACCCGGACAATAAACTAATAAACACACACACACACACACACACACACACACACACACACACACACACACAAATAAAGTCTATGGCTGCTTTTATGCCATGATGCCAGAGTTTAATTGTTGCAATGGAAGCCATATGACCCATCAAGCCTAAACCATTTCCTATATGGCCCCTTTACAAAAAAACTTTGCTGACCCCTAGTCCTGTTGGGAAACCATCTCTCTCCCAAGTGGTCCAGGTAGGAATGAAAATGATTCAACTCACACTTTGGGGGTAGGCTCTGTTTGGTGTAAGCCAATCAGCACCTCCCATGACCCCTAGCCATTATGATTGGTTCAGGTGTGGCTGTGTGGCCTCCAGTCTATTCAGTGAGAACCCAGGGGCTGAATCTGAGAATGCTGGGACACAGCTTACCTCTCTTCTGGATGGTGACTGTGAGGATGGGAAGGGCTGCAGACATGAAGAACGGAAGTTGAGGAGAAAGGCAGAACAGAGGGAACCCAGAGAGATGGAGCAGAGCTCTGAGGACTCTGAGACGCTCTTTAAACCTCTTTTGAAGCTGGCCCTGGCATTTTGTGTATTTATAAAATGGTGGTAAAAAACACATATAATTTACCATCTTAGCCATTTTAAAGTCTACAGCTCACGAGTGTTTTGTAGGCTTACACTGTTGTGAAACAAATCTCCAGGACCTTTTATCCCTGCAAAACTAAAACCTTATACTCATTAAAAAACAACTCTCCTTTGTCCCCTCCCCCAAGACCTTGGTAACCACCATTCTACTTCCTATATCTATGAATTTGACTACTCTGCATACCTCATATAAATAGAATCATACAGTATCTATCCTTTTGTGACTGGCTCACTTCACATAATTTTCTCAAGGTTCATCCATGTTGTAGCATGTCACAGGACTACCATCCTTTCTAAGGCTGCCTAGTATTCCATTGTTATTTACCATATTTTGTTTATCCATCTACCTGTTAATGCACATTTGGGTTGTTTCCATCTCTTGGCTATTGTGAATACTGCTGCTATGAACATGGGTGGGCAAATAGCTCTTTGAGACTCTACTTTCAATTCTTTTGGTATATACCCAGACGTGGGATTGGTGGATCATATGGTAGTTTTATGTTTAGCTTTTGGAGGAACCATCATGCTGTTGTTCTCCATAGTGGTTGTATCATTTTGCAATACTGCCAGAAATGCATAAAGGTTCCCTTTTCTCCACAGTCTATGAGGCCACCATTTTTTGAGAGTAGGCATCCTAATTATCTCATGGTGGTTTTGATTTGCATTTCCTTGATGATTAGTAATGTTGAACATCTTTTAATACGCTTGTTGGCCATTTGTATAACATCTTTGGAGAAATGTCTACTCAAGTCCTTTGCCCATTTAAAAAATTTAGTTATTTGATTTTTTTTGTTGTTGAGTTGCAGGAATTCTCTATAGAATGAGCTGGGAATTGTTACCTCCTCTTTAATTTTTTGGAAGACTCTGAGGAGGATTCATTCTTTATATGTTTGGTGGCACTCTCCAGTAAAGCCATTTAGTCCTGGGCTTTTCACTTTGGGAAGGTTTCTGATTACTGATTCCATCTCCTTACTAGTTATTTTGCTGTTTAGATTTTCCTATTTCTTCACGATTCAGTCTTGGTAGGTTTGTATGTTTTAAGGAATTTATCTACTTCTTCTGGGTTATCCAATCCTATAATCCTTTCTATTTGTCACATTGATTATAATGTCGTCATGTCTCCTTAGGCTACGACAGTTTTACCACTATCTTTTACATAAATAAACCCAAAAGATATTCTTTTTATTGTTTAAGATAAATTGGTTAAGAATTTTCTGTTTCTTGTAACTCACAAGATTCCCAGCTTACACAGTTTTCTAGTATGGATCATTTTATAATGAGAAAAGTGAGGCCCATGGTGTCCAAATGATTATCCAGCATCACACAGCTCACACTAAGAGCTAGACTCCTAGCCCAAGTGGTTTTACTCTTTAATTTCTGTGCTTTATGATTCTGTGCCACCTGTTGCTGGGAAACACTGCAATCAAACTACCCCAGAAAGGTACCTTCATTATATCCTGAATTTTGGAGCTCTTATAAACAGCCACACTAAGATATGGATCATTGACAAGGCCTTGATGAACTTTATAATAAGACCAAATTTTGGTAGTGAAATTTCTATATCAATAAGTTACAGAGAAATAATTTTCACTCACCGACTTGTATATCAGCATCTTTCCTAACAATGTGCTGAATATATATAATGCTTTAGGAAAAGGTCTATTCATCCATCCAATAATACATCCATCCACCTACTCATACATACACACATCTAAATATTTACTGAACAAACATTTACTGACCATCTGCTATTGCCCAGACAATACTCTGGGCAGTGCAAAGCAACCCCTATTGACCTCTTTTATCTCCTGCAGTGGAACAGTCATGCGTCTCCAGCAATTTTTGGATTCAAACCAAATGGTATCAACATATTTAAGTTCATGAATCCCTTTTTATTTTTTGTGGGCTCTACGTAGAAATGTAGGCTTGAATATGTGAGAAATTGAAGTTTGAGTGTTGAGCTAAAAAAGAACCAGCTGAGGAGACATGAGAAGGAATCTTCAGTGAGTTTGGAACAAAGGAAGGGGGATGGTGTCATGGAAGCCAAGAGAACCGCCCAGAACAGAACAAAAATAAATTGGGGACCTTTATATGGGAGCTTTAGAAAATTCCAAAAAGATAATGAGTAGAATTTCTTTAAAACATTATGGACAATTAACGTGTTGAAAGTACAATGGGGCTGTTTCTCCGTAGACCATTAGTATGAGCAAGTTGCTATGTAATTTTCACCTCCCTAATAATTATTTGTACTTGCATTCAGCATTCCATTGTGACTCGGCTTCATAATGCTGTCATCTCCTGTCCCTCCATCCTCCTCCCACGAAGGTGTTGGCTGAAGGTGGGGGGCAGGGAATCACGATACTCACATAATAAAAGTTCTACTTTTCTCGTGGATTTTAACAATGCTATTCCTAGAATACCTCTTAGAGGTAGGTCATGAATGTCAGAGCTGTACAAGAACTCTTACTGACAAGAGATACATCACAGAGCTTTCTGGCAACAACTAGGAAAAAAATGGGGCTCTGGAGTCCTTTTTTAGCTCCCTGCATGACTCAGAGTGCAACCTCAGAAAAGGTTTCTTTTCTAATTTCTTTCATATATGAAATAAGTGGCAGCTCCCCATTCCACGGGAGGGTTTTGAAAATTTATTAATTATTGAATTAAAAACATGAGAATGGGGTCAAACGCATGATGCTTTAGAGCAAGGTTTGGCAAACTATTACAGCCCACGAGCCAAATCCAGCCCTCAGGCAATTTTTGTAAATAAAGTTTTATTGGAACACAACCATGTCCATTTGTTTACACATTTCCTGTGGCTTCCTTCTCACTACAGTGGCAGAGTTGCATTGTGTTGATGTGCAAGAGAAACCACACAGCCTCCAAAGCCTAAAATAATTTGCTGTTTGACCTTTTATAGAAAAGGTTTGCTGACCTGGCCTAGAGAAGTAAGGGCTGGGGGTAGGGGAGGGGGGAAAGTGTATATCTTAGGGTGACAAAAGCCATCCTTGACAGGGCATGGAGATTGCTTTCGGGGGAGCCAATAGCTAGAGGCGAACTTTCCTCTTTGCTGGGCCTTTACTGAGAAAGCCACATGAGAAATGTTTTTTAAAAACCTCAAGAGGTGAGGTTGGGAGGTGAAGGCCAAAGGCTAATTAGTTTTTAACAGATGTAGCCCTCTTAGAAACATGAATGATCAAGGAATCCTGCCATATCCTCTCTTAGTCGTGTTACCGCCCTGTACTGGCCATCCACTGACACTCAAACTGATGACACAGAAGGCAAGGGAAAGATAGAGGCACACGTAATTCCCTTTCCTTTCAGTTATTCTCATCCATCGGCAAGCCAAAGGTAGGGAGATTTGGTAGAGTGTGCTCATATCAAGAAGTAAAACAGGACCTTCCTGCCGGCACTGTGGTTAAGAATCCACCTGCCGATGCAGGGGACACGGGTTCGAGCCCTGGTCCGGGAAGATCCCACATGCCGTGGAGCAACTAAGCCCGTGCGCCACAACTACTGAGCCTGCGCTCTAGAGCCCACGAGCCGCAACTACTGAGCCCACATGCCACAAGTATGGAAGCCTGAGCGCCTAGAGCCCGTGCTCTGCAACAAGAGAAGCCACCGCCATGAGAAGCCCGCGCACCACAATGAAGAGTAGCCCCCGCTCGTCGCAACTAGAGGAAGCCCGCGCGCAGCAACGAAGACCCAACGCAGCCAAAATAAATAAATACATTAAAAAAAAAAAGAAGAAGTAAAACAAAAACAAAAACTACTTAGTTTTGTGAAAACAATTCTACTTTTCTGTTCAGAATGAAATACATATACACGTGTAACCTACGAAACACAATTGTGTAATTTCGGCAATTCCTCACATGAGTTACATGCTCTTATGTTTGCATCTAAAACCCACATTGCACAATATATAAATGATTGGTAACATTCATGCTAATTATTGAAAAATTTAGTTTTTCATTACTTAGAATGGCATTCAATAGCATATAAAAGACTATGACATGTTGACAGAGGGACAAGAAGAAAGGGAAAATCTTTACATTTTACTACCTTTATGAGCACTTTTATCCTGCTTTTTGAACAAGGGGCCTGCATTTTCATTCTGGAATGGGTACCAAAAATTCAGTAGCCGGCCCTGCATATTTAGCCGTATCCTTTAATATCCAACAGATTTGAGAGTCTCTCCCGGCCTTCCACATTGGAACTGCTATCACCAAACCTGTGTTCCGGCAATGACTGAGTGGCGCACCCTGTGACACAGCTATGGGACACGGCTACTCTTGACTCCTGCTCATCTGAGCGTCCACTGACACAAAAAGTACCACCATCCCTCATCCTTGCAACTGAAGAGACTCTTCCCTAGAAAGTGGCTATTGATAGCCAGGTTTTACTCAAGCTTTGCAAGGAAACAGAGGACAGGGCTCGGGAGGGAACTGCTGTCTCCTACCCTCTGGTGGACCACAGTAAGGCACTCTGTCACCAGCCTCCGGCTACTCCTCTTAGGTGGCAGTGCAGACAGTAATGAAAAGACACCTGCCACAAAGGTGATTCCTTGTCCTCTTCAGTTCAGCCAATTTACTTGGCAGTAATACCCACAGGCCCCACTTGGCATTTGGGACAGGCCAGAATTTCCTGCCTGTGCCCCAGCCTGAGGTGATCATATCAAAATTGCTCTCTGCAAGGGCTGGCTCAATCCAGAAAGAAGACATGCAAAGGCCACTCAAAGGAACCAAGGGGTGGTAGGCAGCCCCAAGCTAGTATTTTAATTACAGGCTGTGATGGAAACCTGGTCATCCAGGTGCTCCTCATTTTCACAGGCTGGCTGTTCCTGTGATTCCAAATGGACTCTGTGACCCACCTCATGTACATCCCCAGGGGCTACATAAAAGCTCAGGAGAAGACAGAACGGACCCCGTCCAGCAGCTAACCTGCTGTCTATAGCTCCGCCCGAATGTGCGTGTCCCAAATCTGCCAGAATCAAGTGGCCCAAGGAACTTCAGATAATTACAATCCCTTCACATACCTTGGCCTGCTGGACAAATACGCCAAGTGCATTAGGGACTTGTCCTAGAATGATGGCCAGATTAAGTCCACCAGCAAAGTTGCGAAAACAAATGTGCAGGGAAAATGAAACCACCTCCAATAAGGGAGAAGTCTGCTGAGCACAGTTCTGTGTGCCATGTGCTAAGTTAGATCTGGAAGGATGGTGTCATTTCAGAGCTTTCCTGTTAAAAGCCCTTCCATCAGCTCTGCAAACTTACCTTCCAGCTGGGAGCAGTGATTATTAACTCAGCGGAGAGGTGCTTTGTCAGATTTGAAAGAAAACAAATCTGCTTCAATGAAGGGAATAAACAGACCCTAATGTTCAGCCTGGGAAGCTTTCGCGTTGACATGACATAATTACCTTTCATTTCATGTAATGATACTATCACATTTACTTTGTTCCTCCAATTCCAAAATTATAATATACCTCCCTCCCTTGACTGGATGCTTGGGATCCTAAGGAACTCATTTACCTAAACGGCATTTGCTCTTGCAATGAGGCAATTATTTGCATTTTATGCAGAATTCACTGTGTGCACTTGGAAGCGAAACATTTTATCTAAGAATTCTTCATCAGAAACACAAAAAATGAGGCAGACTGCCTCTTCTCTAATATAATGCTAGTTCTTAACTCTTTGGATATTTAAAACCACACAAAATAACAAAGCAACCCACCTCAAATAGATCTCTCCTATTGCCTTTATTGTCACAACTGTTGATTTCTACAACGATGCTCTGCATTTTATCACCAGAAACAAAGGGTAACAATTTGAGTAATCTCTCAGATTCGTTTGTCCTTTGTTGAATGTGAATTAAAAATGTAAGCTTGATAAAGCAGGAAATTGACATCTGCTTCAAATATGAAATTAACCCAGGGGTTGGGTGGTACAACCACAATATCCACATCCACTTTACAACTTAACTCTTCTTGACTTATTTTTTTTTTAATTTTTAAAGAAGGAATAGTTCAAGGGCACTCGTCACAGAATAACTGATTACTGGACTCATCCACAGAATAACAGTAAGACTCTCTTACGAAATCTTGGGGTAAAAATCAAGAAAAAAGTAGCAAAGACTAGCCCTAGAACTACCAAACAATATTTGAAAATAATCAATTGCTTCTTTCCTCTTTGGGACATTTCAATTGGACTACATAAAGCCTGGAGGGAATACTTAGAGGCTCACACTTTAGGATGACGTAAGGTTTTGTCATTTGTAATTTTCATGATGACAGAATCCTGTCACGTTGACTTGACTGTCTTCTGGTTAATAAAAAGGCACATACAGTGCTCGTATTCCTTCAGATTATTCTTTTCTGGAGACAGATGAGCCAAAAACACATTTCACACTGACCACTGAATTGACTGGCAGATAGCAATGGCTAAACATCTCCCAAGTTGGGCCAAGGCCATACTGGAAAACAAAGTGGAAGTTTCCACGTCTCATTACTAATCCCCAATATTCAGGTTTCAGAACGGAATTCTTCTGCATTAAGAAGAGAGTGACTTGGTTTAATTGCCCCCCATGGGAATTGCCGGTAGAATAACAGAACAGTGTGTCTTGTCCAATAGGCACGCAGGACTACATTTGTGGACTTACACGGTGAAAGTAGCCAGAAAACCAGCAGGCCAAAAAAGAAAAAAAACAAAAAAGCCTCTTAATTTTAGAACTTGAAAAATGAGGACATGTGGTTTGGAAATGACCCTCCAGCCTCCTCCTTTCCCCAGACTCCAACGTGGCTCATCTTAATCATGCATCTTGCCAGCTAGTGTTTTGATATTTATTTTGCTCACGTTTAAATTTTTCTTCAATCTACAAAAACCGAATTTCCAGATTTACGAAGCACATTATTTTTGCATTAACTCTACCCACCTCCACAGTTAAAGAAGCACGTATTACTCCATTTAACTCAAAAATGGAAAATAAGGAACTCACAACGCTCCCTATTCTCTGACTATGAAACGTACTATGTGTCTATAAAGAGCTTAAAAGAGACATGGGTTGGTTGAGAATAATAGTTGGCCTCTCTGTAGTGTGAGGCCCATGGCAACGGCCTGCACCCTCACGCCCACTCCCAAAGGATAGGATTGTTTCCTCCTTGGGGCCTTCCCCTGTATCTACAGCATATTGTATTACTTCATAGGTCACTTCCACCACACTCTTAAGATCCTGGAAGGAGGGCTTCCCTGGTGGCGCAGTGGTTGCGCGTCCGCCTGCCGATGCAGGGGAACCGGGTTCGCGCCCCGGTCCGGGAGGATCCCACATGCCGCGGAGCGGCTGGGCCCGTGAGCCATGGCCGCTGAGCCTGCGCGTCCGGAGCCTGTGCTCCGCAACGGGAGAGGCCGCAACAGAGGAAGGCCCGCGTACCACACACACACAAAAAAAAGATCCTGGAAGGTAAGACTGTATCTTGCTCATTTCGGTAACTTCATCATTTAGCAGTGCTCAGTAAATGTTGGGGGGAAACACACGTTAGGTGTAACCAAAGGAGTGCTTTTGCGCATGACCAGACAACCAGGCTGCCCAGAACATTTCTAAGGATGCTGAGGGGGGAGGGTATGGCAGACACAGGTGGAGATGAGCTGAGCTGAGCATACATTGATTGGGCTGGGGAATCCTCGGGGTGGTGAGCAAAGCTTACCATGGATTAAGCTCCATAACAGAGCCAAAAGAACCGAGGCCTTCGAGTCTGACGGTGTGATGCAAACACGGGTCTGACTAGCCATAAGGACGTGGAGATACCAACCCCTGTGAACCTCAGCTTCTTCTGCAAGAAGGAGATTCCTCTATGTGCTTTAACTACCTCACAGGACAGCTGTCAAGATTAAATGCAACCCTTCGTCTTGCAAGAATTTTCTAAACGTTGGTAGTGTGATATATAGAGTTACCTTACGTTATCTAAATCAGAACACTCTGAGAGCAAAGGGAGGTGCCATCAGTAATTATGTGAGAACAATACCCAGAAACCAGGACCCTCCTGGGCAAAGCTGGTTGTATGGTCACTGGTCTGGCTCTCCATCTCTATCTATAGTCTATATCCATTGATATCTATATCTACAACTCTGTATGTTTATAGCCATCTATATCTGTATCAATATCTATGTAATTATACTCTATAACTTTATCTACATCTGTATCTCTACTCATATCTACAACTATAACTATATCCACCTCCATCTATTATTTATTGATGCTATTATTATAAGAACCGTCTCAGAGTACCTCACTTTCTCTATTTCTCTTAATTTCTCTGGCCGTCCATTGCTCCCTCTATTAGCCATTTCTCAGCAGGACACTCTCTTTCCCGAGACTCTTCTCTTGGTAGTTTCTCTCTTCCCATCTGCTTCTCTCCCTTCCCCTCTTCTGCTCTCTTAACTGGTAATAATAAGGACCGAGAAATTTTTGTTTTGCATCTGTCATGTTTCTTACACGATGTTCTTTGCTCCTCAAAAAACTGTAATTTGTATTTCTCTGAGAATACCAACAAAACTTGTCCTTTCTTAATGGAGAATCCAGTGTATTTGAACGAGCAGTAGTTTGCGACTTGGTACACGTGCATAAACTTTGGGAAAGCCTTTTGATTAGTCTGAGATTAGTTTTAGCATCTAGAAAATGGGGTAATTATTCCACATTAATGCAAAAAATAAGTGCTTCAGAGCAGCCGCCGTAGCTGTTCATTAGAAGCAGCTGAGGAGTTTCTGAAACTCTATTCCTAGGCTCTATCCCAGATCCAGCGCTAGGGACCGAATGTTTGTGTTCCCCCAAATTCTTATGTTAAAACCCTAATCCCCAATGTGATGGTATTAGGAGATGGGGCCTTTTGGGAGGTAATTAGCTCATGAGAGTGGAGCCCTCATAATGAGATAAGTATTTTTATAAGAAGAGACATAGAGAGGTGATTTCTCTTTCTCCTATCCTCTCTTTATGTGAGGATAAAGCAAGAAGGCAGTTCTCTCCAAGCCAGGAAGAGGGCCCTCACCAAGAACCCGACCACGCTAGCACCGTGATCTTGGACTACACATCCTCCAGAACTGTGAGAAATAAATGTCTGTGTTTAAGCCACCAGTCACTGGTATTTCATTATAGCAGCCCAAATGGACTGAGACACCAGGCATCAGGATATTTTACTGCTCCTTGGGCTATTCCAATGTGTAGCCAAGGTTGAGAACCACTAGTCTGCAGACTATACAAAATTATACAAATGTACATTAACATGTGCATAATGGCATTTAAAATTTTTTTAACCCTATGGATTAGTAACTCAATAGAAGACAGTTTATCCAGCCCTACTCTAAATAACTGGGGATAGGAGAGGAAAGTTGAAATTTGAACACATTTTGAACTACCCTGGGCCATATTCTGAAAGATTCATAACAACAGAATTATCTCATTATCAACTCTGAGACTCTAACTTTGAATAGGTGACCCTGGTTCCTCCCACAGCTTTGTCCATGACTTAAAAGTAGTTGTACCCCCATCAGAAAGAATTGTCTGATGTGAGTTAGCATTTAGATCTTAAGACAAGATTAAAAAAAGAAGACATCTCTTTCAAAGAGAAAATGTAAAAGAGTGGGAAAGTAAATGCAAAGGTGCTAATTACTAACCACAGATTAATTTTCAAATTGTTCTTTTAACTTCTAAAACTAATGAGTAGAGATATACTCCATACTGCAAACCAGGCTCCCTGGAAACTTTGGTAATTAGAGTATCTCTTTGTAACGGACATCGCTCAGTATGTAAGAGAAAAAATCAGAATGATTCTCATTATTTATAAAACTCATTAGTGACAAAGAAACAACAAGCACTTGTACCAGAAGTACCATTCTTGACATCTTAAAACAGTGTCTCTGAGAGGACTGTGGAAATTTACTTTTCAAGTAAAAAAGCTCCACGGATTTAAAAAAGTGACACCAGTGACTTTGGTTTTAAAACTTGCCGTTTAGTAATCACTGCAGGTTTCTCTATTAAGTTGCTGATCTGCTCTTTCATGTTGCAACAGCTGGCATCGGGCCAGTGTAAATGTTAAATTGACACCTGGGCTGGCCCTTAAAAATGTCAATGACAATGATGGAAATGCATATCTGTAGAGCTAGCTGGGGATCCCAGAATCTCTAAACAACAGGCCATAGTTTGGGTTTCTGGCTATTGATCAAATGGCTTGGAATACACAGGAACCTCAATCCAATCAGGGACAAGGAAAAATCCATCTTAATCAGAGAAGTCTGAGCTGTACCTTCCTAAGTTCATAATCCATGTCTTTTAAAACCACATTTCTTTGGCAGAAATTTTTATTGTTTTGAGTTAAAGCATCTAGGCCACCTCAACTGTGCCAGTTACGTAAATTCATAACCATGTTACAAAATAGATGGCACAATATAATATCAAATAATATCACCTTTCTACCATTATGAGGGACTTAGGCAAACTATTAAAATTAATGAATCAGGGCTTCCCTGGTGGCCGGCAAACTATTAAAATTAACGAATCAGGGCTTCCTTGGTGGCACAGTGGTTAAGAATCTGCCTGCCAATGCAAGGGACACGGGTTCGAGCCCTGGCCCAGGAAGATCCCACATGCCGTGGAGCAACTAAGCCCGTGCGCCACAACTACTGAGCCTGCTCTCTAGAGCCCGCGAGCCACAACTGCTGAGCCCACGTGCCACAACTACTGAAGCCTGCAGGCCTAGAGCCCGTGCTCTGCAACAAGAGAAGCCACAACGAGAAGCCCACGCACCACAATGAAGAGCAGCCCCCACTCACCGCAACTAGAGAAAGCCCGCACACAGCAACGAAGATCCAACACAGCCAAAAATAAATAAATAAATAAATTTAAAAAATAACAATAATAAAGTAAAATTAACGAACCAGAATCTAGGATGTAAACAAACCGTTGGCCTTTCTTCGTGTCTGAGCTTTCTGAGAGATTCCATCCCCACTGCCAAGATTTCCACCATAGTTTCTCTATGAGCATATCCTCAGGAAGGCCTTGAAGAGCCAGAGGGTCACTTTGCACAGGCTCCCTGGAGTGGATCAGATTCAAGGTCAACTTTAATCTTTCCAGGATGGACCCAGGAAACAAGCCCCTCAGCCACCAACTGTACTCTTAAGAGAGGTCCTCTCCCCTCTGCAAATCTAGGAAGGGGAGAGATCTGGGCTGCAGAGACTAGGAAACCACTGACAACACTCACGTGAGTTTTTCCCTAGCTCCTTTCCAACAGTCCTAACTTAGAGGTGCTGGGCTGTCCAAAAGACCAAATACTCAAAAATCAATCTTGGCACATATTTCTATTTTTATAAAAATGATCCCCTACATCACATAGATCCTATATTTGCTAATCAGTCCATAGTCAGCCTGGCTGGAACAAAGAATCAAGCCTGTGGTACTGAAAGATTCTTCCCCCCTTGGCCTCCAACCTCTGCTCACTTGTATTAGGGTAGGCCAACCATGCTTCCTCATTTCAAATCTATTTCACTAACTTCTCATAATTAAGAATATTTCACTTTGGAGAAGCAAACAGAGTGAACTCTTGCTGTTTTGAGAGGTGCAATATAAGCACTTTTTTCATACAACTGCAAAAACCCAGAGCACTGCAGCCTCTGTGAAAAACAGTTTGGTCATTCTTGAAAAAAGTAAACATCAAAGTACCGTATGATCCAGCAATTCCACTGCCAGGTGTATACCCAAAAGAATTAAAAGCAGGGATGCAAACAGATACTTGTATACCGACGTTCACAGCAGCATTATTCACAAGAGCAAAAAGGTGGAAACAACTCAAATGGCCCCTGACAGATAAATGGATTAAAAAAAGGGATCTATCCACACAATGAAATATTATTCAGCCTTAAAAGGAATGAAATTCATAGATATTCTACAACATGGATGAACCTTGAGGACATTATGCTAAGTAAAATAAGCCAGATAAAAAAGTACAAATACTGTATGATTTCACTTATATGAGGTACCAGGTGCTGAAGGGAGGGGGAGTGGGAAACTGTTGTTTAATGGAGACAGAGTTTCTGTTGCAGAAGATGAAAAAGGTCTGGAAGATGAAAGTGGTGAGAGTTGCAAAACACTGTGAATGTAGTTAATGTCACTGAATTGTACACCTAAAGGCAGTTAAGATGGTACATAAAATTTACCAGTATGTTATACACAACAGAGCCATTATACATATATAACATAAATAACCTAACGGTTATGTAATATATATTTTACCACAATTTTTAAAAAAAGAGCACCACAAAAAATCCAAAACCTCAGCCAATGTTAGTGGGACCAATTTATAGTACAACCTGTAATGCACATAATCCTTTCAGCTGATTTTTCTAGTTGCAGATGAGCCAGTAACATTCCTGTCTTAACCATTTCTACAAGGCTTTCCAAATGACCCTCCTCCACGTCAAACTTTAGTTACTAGCCTCAGACAATCAGTACAACTGGCCTCGGATTCAGTAACATACATGTTTGCTCTGGCCCAGGAGTACCTGATACCCTGGGAATTGTTAGCCTAAGATGGCACGTGTCCAAGAACAAAGCAACCTCAGGTCACAAGATACGGAAGGCTCAGGGGATCACCTGCTTGAGTCAGGGCCTCCAAGTGCCTAGGAGCCCCCAGTTTAAGTATGCTAATTCTCCGGAGCCAAGGGTCAGAACAGAGACATCCCCAAAGCCAAAGATTAAACTGTTCACGCCGTGTGTTCAACCTACTTGATGAAGCAGTCTCGTCCATCCCGGTTTGCCGTCATCTCCCATCCATAGGGCGGCACCTGGTTCAAGCCCCAGGTTCCCGAGGGAGGTGGCCAGCCTGAAGACTTTGTCCTGTGGCTGGAAAAAAGAAAAGCAAAGCATCATTACACCTGACTCCGGAACACTTCTTCTGAGACAAACCCCAGAAGGGGCACAGGACTTGCTCCTCTCCATTACGGGCTGGGTCCTCAGCTGACAAAATGAACGATGAGAATGTTTTTGTGTCAGGTACCATGCTCAGTATCTTTCTTTAGAGTATCTTGCAAGCTGTTCCCAGCTGCCCTGTGAGCTAAGTATACTCATCTCGTTATACAGGTGAGGAAACAATGAATGGCTCACAAAGCTTAAGTAACTTTCCTGAGGACACACAAGCCAATTCTGAACAAACGTTTAGCACACTTTCCATGACACCAGGCATTCCTGGGACCAGACATTAGGACGGTTTGGCATATAGACAGATATCACACCACAATATAAACGCACAAATGAAAATAGATTCCTGTTTTTATGGATCTTAAACAAATAACCCCAAGCCTCAGTTTTCTGGACTCCTGTGACCAAAAATACAAAATTTCCACTCATATTAACCACACTCCAGTCAAGGTGACTGGTCATAAAACCTTAGATGAACTCTCCATTTATGCTGCAATGAAAATCCACACATTAACTTTTAAAGTTTCTAGTCCACACCTGAAATGTGACTCGTCAGCAAAATGAAAGGGTAGGTTAAGGAGAATTTTCTAGAAGCCTGCCTTTCCAAGAACAAGAGGAAAAAGGAAGTGACTTCATGTGACAAGCAGCTGTGATGGGCAGCGTGGCACAGTGACAATTCCCATCCAGAGGCCTAAGCCCAGTCTCTGGAACATTGCTGAATCTTGGCCGCTCCTCTGCTGCCTGGGACCTGCAGAAATTCCACTGTTCTCTCATGAACACCAAAGACTCCTTTAAAGCCTAACCGTGGGAAGGAAATACATGCTGCCATTTTAGGATCAACCAACATCCTTCATCATTTGTCCTGTGGCTCCAGGGGAAGTTCCCCACTCTGGATGGCCTGTTAGATGTTCTAGGTGGTTCCAAACTGCAGACAGGAACCAAAGTGTGTATGTGTGTGTTCGGGGAGCAGGGAGGACACTTCCAGGGCCTCACGGTCAGCGTCTCAATAGTGAACCTGGGAGCCCTTAGAAAGAGGCGCCCCTCCCCCTGCACCAGGCATAACACGCACAGCTTGTACAACTGTCCATGGCAGCCCTCCTGCAGCAAACATCCAAATCGGGGGTGTCAACCTGTCTGTGAGGAGAGGAGGCTTTTCACTTCCCAGGATGCAGGGCATCTCACCCCCGACCTCCACCCTCACCCAACTCACACAGCTGACCATGAACCGATGCTTCTCAACGGAAACCAGCCCCATTTCCTGTAAGTTTTCTGGAGAGGAACTAGTTTGCAGAATTTTAATGACCTCCGTTGCCTTTCTTTAACTTCCTTTCAGTTTTCCCACATCCTTCAGAAAGCGTGGGGAGCAAAAGAGTTCACAAATTTAACACAGGTCCCGCCAACTTAGAGGCCCACCACAGGGCTAATTCCCACCCGTGGACTATTACACGAACAGACGTGGCAAGTTTTTGTTCCTCTTCTCTACACCCAAGCCAGCAGTGGCAGTCTCCTCTGGTGGTGTTTGAAGAGCGAGCTGCTTGCCTGCAGTGAGAGCCCATGGCTTGGTCCCCTCCCCCATGAGGTTCTACAAAAAGCCCGCCAATTTCTCCACAGCAGCAGAGGATGCATTTGGACCAAGCCCTTCCAGGTAAGAACACAGTGCATACTGTTGTTAAAAAGCTTTGCAAAAGCAAAAGCAAAGGTATGGTAAGAGGTGATGCACAGAATATTCCTGTAAGTGAAAGGAGGCCTATATAGAGAATGCAACAATTTATTCCGGATTACTAAATTACATCCAGTATCAGAATGTTCATCTTTCCCAGAGGGGGCGAACTTATTAAAAACAAATAAACTGTCTTCTTTTCTTTTCTCTTTTCTTTCCTTTCATTCTCTTTTTCCCCCCTGAAGTCTAAATCACTAAAAGAAAGATGCTGGTTTCCTAATATAATTTACATGTAAAATACAGGGTTATAATAATGAGCAAGAGGGAGCGTGAAATTTTATTATAAACTACATTCTGTCCCGTAAGGTATGTTCAGGAAAAAGTAAAAAAACAACAGTCAGCGAGATGTTTTCAAATAAAGCCTTTTGTCATAAAACACCAAATACCGTGCTAATACTGGAAAAAACACTCACTGAGTTAATTCGGGGCAAGGGACATCAACTGATATAAAACAAATCACTGAATAATTAGAATCAGACACGACTACATGTTGGCCTGTTAATATGTTGACATAAAATACATGGGTCGGAATGACATTCGTAGAACTTAGCAAATTAAAATTAAAAGCAAATTAAAGTGCCAGTAGGAAATAAAACCCCAAAAACCTCTTTTCTAAGTATCTAACCATACATCCTCAAATCAAAGACAGAAGGTCAAAATTAAGGAGGGGTTTGGCTCCTATGTCTGTGTGGTGTGGTTACTGGAAGTCTACCCCAATATACAACCTTGGAAGCAGGCAGATGCTCTCCACTGGGAAGATGCTCCGGGGACCTCCTTTCCTGGCTCCCACCTCTGTGGCTGCACCAAACTGTCTACCATGCCCAATTGCCCCCGACCGCAGTGCTACGGAAAGACAGTTTTTTTTCTACCAGGAGTGCAAAGAGCTGGCCCCTGGAGAGCAGCGGTAGGGCCAGTGCACATAAATGTAGAGTCTTCTGGGCCTTTTGCTTTAGAGCAGCCTCAGATGCAGAGATTATCCTCAGGATGGACCAGGTGCTGCTATGAAAATACAGTCCTGCGCAGAACTCCTCCCTTCTGGCTGTAACACTGACCCTGTGTCCCAGTGTGAGATGCATGCCCTTTATTTCCCCCCATTTCAGAAAGAGTCCACTCTGAGTTCCGAGGCATCCTTCCCAGGGGCTGAGGCCTCTTCAAATTTCTCCCCTTTGAATGAGGTCTTACTTTTCCTGTCCAAAGACCTATTAGCCTCTAAGGTTCTCTTGACTCCCTCTGTGGAGGCGAACGACTGTCCTGTAAATAGGAACCCTGCAGCTCTGCTCAGCTGCCGGCACGCAGGTTGGCCCCATAGAGATTATTTGAAAGGACCCCTCTAGCCTACGGTTTGCCAGATTTAGCAACTACAAACACGGGACACCCAGTTAAATGTGAATTTCACACAAATATCAATTTTTTAGCATCAGTGTATCTCATATAATATTGAGGAATACTTACACTAAAAAAAAATTCATTTATCTGAAATTCAAATTTAACGGGGTATCCCGTATTTTATCTGCAAACCCTACTCCAGCCCCTCAAATAAACGAACACCCAGATTCTCTGAGAGTATCAAAGAGGCTAAAATATCATACCCTAGAATCTTTCTGATTTGCCTTTACCTTAGTAGCAGGACTGAATACTGCTACCAATGAGTCTAAAATGTGAAAAGAAGTACCCTCAGCTACTTGACTAGATTCAACCAAACAACAACCTCCTAATATGTGTCTGGGGGTGCATGAGGATTACAAGTGGTCAAAATCCAGCATTTTCTGTATTTCCCAAATTGAGCTGACAAGAACCCATCTTGCAGTTTTTGGTAACGATTACCAGGCTCTAGAAATTATGATTCAGCAGGTCTGAATTACAACCAGGAATATCCATGAGTGAGTGAGTGAGTGAGTGAGTGAGTGAGTGAGTGAGTGAGTGAGTGAGTGAGTGAGTGAGTGAGTGAGTGAGTGAGTGAGTGAGTGAGTGAGTGAGTGAGTGAGTGAGTGAGTGAGTGAGTGAGTGAGTGAGTGAGTGAGTGAGTGAGTGAGTGAGTGAGTGAGTGAGTGAGTGAGTGAGTGAGTGAGTGAGTGAGTGAGTGAGTGAGTGAGTGAGTGAGTGAGTGAGTGAGTGAGTGAGTGAGTGAGTGAGTGAGTGAGTGAGTGAGTGAGTGAGTGAGTGAGTGAGTGAGTGTGTGTGTGTGTGTGTGTGTGTGTGTTGAAACAAGTAATCCCGATGACTCTTACCTTAAAAGTAGGGTTGCTAGATTCAGCAAAAAGCAAAACAAAATATAGAATGCACACTTAAATTGAATTTCAAATAATTTTTAGTATAAGTCCATCCCATGCAACATTTGGGACATAGTTATACTAAAAAATAATTATTTGCTATTTATCAAAAATTCAAATTGAACCAGGCATCCTATATTTTACCTGGCAAGCATGAGGTTTGGGAAATACTAGTCCTTGCTACTCAAAGTTTGGGCTGAAGTCCAGCAGCACGGGTTTCTCCTGGGTGTCTGTGTGAAATGTAAAATCTGCATTCAGTCAACAGCCCTAGGTGATTCATATACCCACGAAAGTTTGCTACGTGCTGCCTAAATCAGCAAAGTCTGTGAAGCCTCACCACACATTGGAAGCACATGGGGGAACTTGTAAACGACAGATGCCCGGGACCAAGGCCAAGCCATTCGAGTCAGAGTAGCTGCGGATGAGGCCCAGGCATCAGGAGTTTCTACCCCGAGATGGCTGTTACTGCTCCAAGTCATTCTACCATTTTTTTTAGCTCACAAGAGGCAGGAGAGGCAGGCTGTGGCGCTCAAGAGCGCGCAAGCTGGAGCAGGAGGTTTGCCAGGCGTGGTCTGTGCACCAGTAGCAGCATCACCCGTGAATCTGTTAGAAATGCAAATTCTTGGGCACCATCCAAGACCTACTAAACCCGAAATTCTGGGCATGCGGCTGACTCAGCAATTTGTGTTTAACCAGCCTCCAGGCTATGCCGGTGCCCACTTGAGTTTGAGAACCACCGAGTTACAATCAGACTCTCTTCAATTCAGGCATTTATTTTTCATAATCTCGAGTGAGTTATTCAACCTCTCGAAACCCCTCAGTCCAGCTCCTCCTCTGTAAAATGGCGGTAATAGGACCACATCTTGGAGTGACAAAATGCATTTCATTTTGTAAAGATTTCAGCATGCTGCCCGGCACATGGTATTATAGTATGTGCTATAAATTCTTTGCTAAGTAAATCTCTACCTAACCCTCAAGAGAATATAAGACTTGGGGTGGTTACACAAGTACAAATGGCTGCATCCAGTCTCAAAACAGCAGGACGGTGAAAGGCTCAGTCATCTACTTTTCTCCAGTCTGGCAAGAGCAGGGTAGGAAGGGGCTGAAGCAAACAGTTACACCTTCCTATAAGTTAAGAAGTGGATGAGTTCAGCAGAAGTAGAAGAAAATATCAGAAATGTGTTTTGTTTTTTAACCAGGAATCATGTGTGTGTGTGGATCCATGGTGCCGAGGGTCAGTTTCCACTTGTCTCAGGCCAGGCTTTGAGATTCCTTGCAACTCTCATGTTCTACGACTTCAACCTGAGATCATGGCTGTGTGAACCACTTTCAACGCTTAGCTCAGCCGTAAAAATAGCGACCTACATCGGCAGGGCTATTTAAGTCATTCCAGAAACTCCCAACAACTGACTGAACTGGTTTGCAACTTTGTGTTATATTTGCAACAGATTGAAACTGTCCTGGACAAAAAAGATCTTTATATTTCATAAGAAGTGAGAGCAGCTATGAAGGGCACAGGCAAAGGTACAGAACTATTTATGCTGAGACCATTCGAGGCAGCAACCCATGGTCACTTCCTGTGTGCATGCCTCTAAATCCTGGGCCAAATCTTGATGGCAAATCTTCTCTAGGAGAAGCACTTTATTAGAAACCACCTGCAGGCCGCTAGAAACACACCTCAGTATCAGAAAAAGGGATGCTCTACGGGAGAAGGAATGTGAGGTCCGGTTCCCAACTCCCAAGTCAGACAGATTCAAATTCTGCCACTTACTAGCTTTGTGACTCTGGACTGTCAATCCTTTGGGTCTTATTTTCTTCACATGTAAAATAGAATTGGTCTAACTCAATGATTCCCTCCCGAGACACGTGGCAACATCTGGAGACACTTTTGGTGGTCATAACCAGGGGGAGCGGTACTCCTGGTATCTAGCGGTTAGAGGCCGAGGATGCCACTAAACATCCTGCAATGCACAGGATGGCCCCATCACAAATGACAAATGTGCCCCTGCTTAGCTCACAGAGTTGTCGTCAAGAATAAACAAAGTGATTAATGTACAGTTCTTAGCACGGTTCTTGACATATGTAGGTGCTCAATACACTTTAGTGGGGGGAAAAAAAGCCTTCTCAATGTTTCCACTTAAAGCCTAATTACGATAAGTAGAATCCATCTTTACATCAGAATTCACAGTCACTTAACAGCTTCATGGCTCTGGGTGAATTACTTGGCCTTTCTGGGTCTTGGTTTGCCATGTGAAATGGAAATAAGAACATCCACCTCACGGTGATGTTACGCATAGATGAGATATGTAAAGCCCTGCGGCGCTTGACTCATTTAGAATAGTCTCATCAAATGGTATGTTGTGTTATAAGTGGCAGTCGTAATTGTAATGGAAATAACTTTTGTATTTGAGCAAACAGTTTAAACAGCACTTCTATATACATTATTTCTTTAGATATTCACAAGCCTGTCTCAGCATGCAACAAAATGCCTGATAAAGCATTAGTGTTTCCATTATAAAGAGGAAGAAACCAAGGCGCAGAGAGAAGGTATAACTTGCCCAGCGTTTGGTGGAGTTACCAGCTTTTCTTCAGTGGGGGAAATAGGCACCGCGATCTTGTTGGGAGACAAACGCCGTGTTTCACATAGAATGTACGAGGATGGAAACGGGCAGAGAAGGGCACAGACCACCCAAACTCATCGGATGCAAAGGGTATCCAGGACTGAACCCCGAGGCTTCCTGATTCAAATTCCCTCTAAATCACACTGTACCATAATTAAGTGTAACTTCAACTCATGGGCTTC
Source organism: Physeter macrocephalus (assembly GCF_002837175.3). Taxonomy (NCBI): domain Eukaryota; kingdom Metazoa; phylum Chordata; class Mammalia; order Artiodactyla; family Physeteridae; genus Physeter; species Physeter macrocephalus. The sequence continues at coordinate 155,737,444 of NC_041220.1, read as the reverse complement.
CTCATATACCTGGTAATACTTAGGACCAGTAGCCAGGATGAAGCTGCGTCCTCTGAACTTGGTGTTGAGAAATGATTTTCAGGTCCGCTTCATATATGAGAAAACCTAAGCCACAGTTATTCAGTTATTCATCCCCGATACAGAAAGACTCTATACAAATCCAGTAAAATAAAACGTGACGCAGAATTTGATTATCCTTATCTCTTTGGACTCACAAAGATGATTTTCAGAATAACCCAAGTTATAGAGTGCTGAATATGGTATTACAAGACTTAAAGCACTTCCTCGTTTATTTTGCTCTAAATGGAGGCAGGGTTACGGTACCCGAAAACCTACAGAATTCAGTACTTCACAGAGCATGCAAGCAGATGACCTTCAAGGTTGACGTGCAATGCGGGTTGAGGTAAAGGAAGCAGAGGGAGTAAGAAAAATGAACAAAAGATGATTCTGGATGAATTTTTAAAACTCCAGATTTGGTGGCAGCCTTGTTCCTTTGGTGACCAACCTGGTGGGCCCCACTGGGGCTGGAGGGGTTCCTGCTCTTCAAGGTTTCTTGTCCCCAAGGATCAGTGAGGAACAGACTGACATCCTCCCGCCCCCCCGCCCCCAGCCTTTTGGTTCCAGTTAATCATGCCGTTGAGACACAGACACCTTCTGAATTAGGTGTATTCTCTCCCGTCTCCGAACTAACCCTCTTCATGCAATCAGGCTTTACTACAGTACTAACAGCATCTCAATCTTATACAAGAGGTAACAGCTTTCCATCCTATAGCCCATTACTAGCGGCTCCTAGGGAAGGTGCACGTGAAGAAAGCAATGTTGATAGGGTGAAAATAACATCAAGGCCTTGCACACATTAGACAGAATCATCCTGCCAACTATTGTGAAGATTTCACTTCTGTTATGACAAGGAGGACAGGAAAATACAGTAAAGAGGGAAAAGCAGGCAATTCAAAACTACTTTAAATATTAATACCAAGCCTCATAAAAGCGGAGACTTAAAAATATATTCATTACAAAATCATTTTAGTCAAGCAGAAATGTATTATTAATCAGGAGGTTAACTGCAGTAAAAACATTTGGATGTGTATTTTCATTACCAAATTTAAACATTTTTCTGATTATTTTCATTTGCTTGGTTGCATAATTTACCAACCCACACAATAAAACTAATTGTGCGATTATATATCCATGGGTTTCACTGCAAACCTCTCACCAGACTGCTGAATTACTTGTTTCCCAATTGCGTATGTGGGAGAATTACCAGGAGGATTAAATTTAAGCTAACTGGTTCTCCTTCCCCAAATGTGCACATACACACTTGAGCCTCACTCTGTAAACAATCCGGTGACACACTCAAGACATCCTAAGACTCTGAGACCACATAATACATAGCTGACCGTGAATCTGGGAGGACAATTATAATTAGCCCTGTATTGTACAGGAGAAAATAGATGCAGACAGGCCGGGCTGGCCAAGGACGCCCTGAGAGGTGTTACAGAGCTAAACGTGGGAACAGTCAGCCGATGGTCTGGAGCCCCTCTCGCTGGAACGCTGGACTATGTGCTCACGAGCCTGTAGGTGTGGCTCCCGGGTAAGCACGTGATGCCAGGTGCAGATGCTATGCTCGGTGCACCCCCGTGAGGCCAGGACCATGTCTCCTCCATCTTTCTATCTCTGTTACTCAGACTAGTGTCGGCACACAGGAGATGTTCAATGTGAACTGCACTCATAAAGGAATCCAAGGTTCGTGATGGTCCTGACCCAGAATCTTTTTTTTTTTTTTTTTTTTTGCGGTACGCGGGCCTCTCACTGCTGTGGCCTCTCCCTTTGCGGAGCACAGGCTCCGGACGCGCAGGCTCAGCGGCCATGGCTCCCGGGCCCAGCCGCTCCGCGGCATGTGGGATCTTCCCGGACCCGGGCACGAACCCGTATCCCCTGCATCGGCAGGCGGACTCTCAACCACCGCGCCACCAGGGAAGCCCTGGCCCAGAATCTTAGGCATTAAAACCAGAGCTCCCCGGCACTTCCCTGGCGGTCCAGTGGTTAAGACCCCGCACTTCCAATGTAGGGGGGATGGGTTTGATCCCTGGTCGGGGAACTACGATCCCATGCATGCCACGCAGCGTGGCAAACAAAACAAAACAAAAACAAAAACAAACCCCACCACAGCTCCCTGCCTAATCAATGCATATAACAAATGCTGGTTGAGCACCTAGTATGTACCATGTGCTGTTCTAGGTCTCTTAATACACCACATCAACACAGAAAATAAACACCCCCAATCATCTGGCCCAGATCTTCTTTTCCAGCCGAGCAACCCACTAATTTTGCTAAGAATATGCTGCTACTTTTAAACTAACTCACCTATATTCCCTGAACACGCATGTTTCCCATGTTCACATCTCCATGTCTTCGTTCATGCTATTCCCTCTGGTTAAAACGTTCTCCTTCCCCCACTCCACCTCCCTGACCTCTCCATATCTGTCCAAAATTGATGAATCCTCCAAAACGCATATCAAATGCTACCACTGCAGAAAGCAGTCCCTGAATCCCCTGTCCTAAAATCATTATCTTGTTTCCCTATGCTCATGGGAAGCGACTGTTTGCACTACTGAGGTAGCATCTACCTCGTATAATTACCAATAACTGTGGGAATACATGTCTTCCTAGATTATAAGCTCTTGAGCGTTAATACCACTTTACAAAATTCTACCTACTGCACATAGTTGGTGCTCAATAAACACTTATTTGTTAATACAGTCATTGCAACTTGAACTCTTCTAATTAGCCTTGCCACCTTCAATTGGAATTCTCTCTTGCCAATTGTGATTCTCCTACCCAACTGTGATTTCCTTAGGACAGGGGCGAGTCTCCTTCATGTTTAGATCCCTGGAAGCCACATTTGGCAATGGTAGGTGTGCAAAATATACTGTTTGTTAACGGACTTGTCCTGTTATACTTGGTTTACTAAGGGCTACGAAGTAGTACAGAAATAGGAATTTTATCATTGCTTTCGACGGGGAACATACATGCATGGAAGCAATAAGATAACTTCTGCAAGTCACCCTCTATTGTTGAATGGCTAGGGGGAATCTCTGTCTCTGCATGATGAAAATGTACAGACATGGGACTCACGGGCTTTGCCTCTGAATTCAGCCATGACCAACAAGCCCACACTCTACGTAATTGGATCCAAAAGCACAGTCGCTTTTTACATCAGAACTGAGTGCAGGATTTGGCACACGGAAACTGCTTTATAATAGCATTTGTTTGAATAAACGAATGAATGAATGAACAGCAGTCAAACTTTGGAGCATCCTCCAATAGGAGCCGTATGACAGTGACTAGGCAGGTCCAGGATTTCAACAGACAGGACCCTGCAGCCCAGAAGGCAACGCCAAGATAGGAACTTGCTGCCTCAGCATTCCTGAAAGCCTCCTGCTTTTGTGAAGACAAAATTGCAATTCAGAGGCCCCAGATCAAAATCAAAGGCCTTAAATCTAAACCTCGCTAATGCCAAATGTTTCAGCCTTGATCAGTGTCCTTGATAGAAGGTCGTTTTCATTTTTCCAGTTCAAGGTTTCCGTAGCTGGAAATGGCTCTTCACCGATGACAAGCTCCCAGCCCTTACCATGATTGTTTGTGCCCCCAACTTCTCATTTTGTAAAATCTCAATCACAGAACGCTTGAGTGCATAGAGCAGTGGTCCCGCAACACGGGGCGATTTTGCCCCCCAGTGGACATTTGGCACTGACGGGAGACATTTTTGTTTGTCGCAACTGGGGGTGGTGGTGTGCTACTGGCATCTAGTGGGTAGAGGCCAGGGATGCCACTAAACATCCCACAGTGCACAGGACGGCCCTGCAACAATGATTTAGCCCCAAATGTCAATAATGTGGAGGTGGAGAAACTATGACCTAGGCTTATCAATTATTCGTATTTTTCAACATTGGTTTTATCCCCTCTCCCTTCACTCCTTTGTCCACCCCCTCTGTCTCCGTTTATATATGTGAAATGTTTACTTGAACCAATAGACATCAGGACATTTCACCCCCAAATTCTGCAGCAACTCTCTCTTAAGAAAAAGGATACTCCCCTTTAAAACCATAATACCATATTGCACTCAAATTTAATATTGATACAACACTATCTAATACATAGTCCATATTCAAATTCTCCCAATTATCCTAGTACTTTTCCTTCATAGATTTTTGGGGGATTTGATTTGGTATCCAATCAAGCTTTACCCTGTGCATTCAGTTATCCTGTCTCTTTATTCAATCATGTTCTAAAGGTGCAACATTATCATAAATTTAAGACTCGAGAAAAGATGATGTAAACTTTTGCTTCAAAATCCATTGATAATGGCCACTGTTTATAAATCACACCATAGAGCTTCTTCAAATGTGACTCCAGGAGTTCACACAGGGTCTGGCAATGGTACTTGTGCACCAGATACTGTGTGTGAGTGGAGCTGACACACAAGTCCTTAGAATCTTTTCTGCGAGGGCCATAATTGTAGGCAGCTGGGACTGGGGCCCAAAGACTCCTAGGATTTTTCAAAGGGCAGAGCTCAAGATGGGAACATAAATTAATAACTTAGCAGCAACCAGAAGAAAGAACAAAAAGGGTCCTAGAAATGATGATGAGGAAACGAGCCAGTCACAGATGAGAGGCTCCCACTCTCTGGTTGGTAGGGCAGGATGGGCGAGGGGGAGCCGGCACGGGCACACAGCAGGCATCGCAACAAGGGTTTTGACATCAAAGAACATTCTACCCCAGCTAAAAAGCCCCTCACAGATGTCTTGATGTGCCAGGAGCCTGGGCACAGCCAGACTAGGTTGTTCACCTTTGCTGGAGAACCCCAGACCAGAAAGGATCTGAGCTGGCAAAGGAATCTCTTGAAAAAAACAGGGCAGTTGCGTTGAGCTAATTCCTGGAGGGAAGATTGGCCCATCCGGATGAAGAGAGGATTCCGAGTGGACACAAAGGGCATTGTACAGCCAAGCCTCTACAAAGAGAGACTTGTGAGGTCAATCAACAAACGTTCACTGAGCATGGACTCCTCTCTGCAAGGTTCTGGGGTCGGCCTTGCGTATGATGTCACAACCCTAGAGTACAGTTCTTACTCTCTGCGCTATAATGTAGTCTGAGCACTCTTTTTCTTTTCCAAACACCAAGTGCCCTCATGACACTACATTCACTCATTCAATCAATCATTCAAAACATGTTTTTGAGGACTTTTGTGCCAGTCCTGGTGCAGAGCTAGAGCTGTGACAAGCAGATAGGAGTTGGTAACATTGATGAGGAAGGCTGGCCTCGCGGCTCACCCTACCTAGGCATGGTCTGGACACTGGGTTTTGCCCTGAGCTTTCACTGAAACTCCTCAGGTAGGAGTCCCACGTTGGGAAATTCAGGCATCAGGAAACAGGGAAGTCTTCCTTACACCTCTCTATTTAGCCCACATGGACAACAATTTAATCCATACTGACCATTATATACATTTCCTACTTCACCTCGGGCCCAGTCTTGCACTCTGAGCTGTAATATGGAACCCGAACACACCCTCAGGACCCAGCAAATGCATCATGTCATAGAACTGAACAGCGGTTACAGGAGTAATGAAACCCAGCATTGGCTGCACCTGCCAAATGGCCTAATCTAATTTTCAAATGTGTTGTGAAAACGCTTTTGCAAACACATCATTTTGAGAGGCAGCATTCATGTTCATATTTGACTTATTTTATAGATGACTCATGACCTAATACTGCTACTCACCAAGCTTAGCCAAGTCCAATTGGCTTCCCAGGGAACATCCTCATGAACCATATATGAACAATTCAAACACTTTCTGAGTTAGCTCTCCATTGTGAAAATTATATTTGCGCTGTCTGTTGGGGACATGAACATATATTCTGATCATTTTAAAATTTTTATGGATTAACATATAAAGTATGTACTTATATGGACTGTAGTTTTCTTAATCTTCTTAGTCTTGCTTAATGACTTTAGAATCCTATGTTAAAAGTGTACCTAAGAGCTATCTCTCGTTCCATTAAGATTTTTTTTTCATTCTAAGATAATTAAATATTACTTAAAAATTATCCTCAATTAGGTACCAGCAGAAATAAAAGGAAAGAGATTATAAAAGTGAAGAGAGAGAAGAAGAAAGTGCATTGACTATATATGTACCCTTTGGGAACTAAAAGTAAAAAAGAATACAGAAGAACATTGGCCTGGAAGGCATGAGAATAAGTTCTAAGTCTACCATTTATAGCAGGGATCAGCAAACATTTCCTACAAAGAATCGAAAGTAAATATTTTCAGCTTCAAGGGTCATGTGGTCTTTGTGGTATTTACTCAAATCTACCGCTGGATCTTTAGTAGCCACGGACAATGTGTAAACTAATGGGCACAGCTGTGTTCCAAGAAAACGTTATTCACCCCCCGCCCACCAAAATTTGTATTTGGCTCATCAGCCACAGTTTGCTGACCCCTGATTTACAGTGGTACCTTGGAAAAGGCATTTGTATTTCTGCCCCTTGAGATTCTCATCTGTAGAATGAAGGCGCTAGACTAGATGATTTCTGAGGTCCCTTCAAGGTCCAAAATGTTCACCTCCATCAGCTAAACAGGTCTCTTTCTAAAAGGCCATAATCTTTAACAGGATGGAAAGAAACCCAGATACACAAATTCTGCAAAATTCCTATTTTTCACAGCATTTGACCCAAAGGTAGAACATGATAGTTCAATTCATCACATAGCTGAGTATTTATGGGGTGTTTTAAACCTCTGAACCATTGATTTTGTCTTATAAATAGGGCCACTATCTGGATGAGTGGTGTTTCAAATATGTAATATGTAGGCAGTCTAAAACTGTAATGAAAAACTTGCTATAGTGGCTGCTTTCCAAAATTCAAATCAAGATTTTGGGGGGCTGGTAGAAAGAGTATCATGAGCTGATTTTTTTCAGGGTTTTCAAATGTGATGCTATAAGAGGGTTTTAATATCAAGATGTACAATGCCTAATAATATCTACCACTGTTTTAGCCTTATTCACATTTTTAAACCACCGAAGGCCATTCATTTTCCAAGCTAAAATGTGTCTATTTTCCATTGAAAACATGCTTGAGTTTGGTTTGCTAGTTCAGTGTCTGCTGGAGACTTCTTCCTTTACTGCTGATTTATAATCCTTAAAGAACAGATGTTTAGACTACACCTGCTGACACCCTTAACACGGGAAGCCAGAGAGCTACAGCACACTCTGGCACTCCTAAGCATGCTGGAATGCGAAAATGTGTTGTCTGGCTCCCTTCCCCAGAGTTAGACTGCATGTGTGATATTTTTAATGGGTTATTTATAATATCAACAAAACACATCATCTTAGTGTGCTTTTTTTTTTTTTTTTTGCCACGTCGCACAGCTTGTGGGATCTTAGTTCCCCAACCAGGGATGGAACCTGGGCCCTTGCCAGTGAAAGTGCAGAGTCCTAACCACTGGACTGCCAAGGAATTCCCTAGTATGCTTTATTTTTCTCTAATTCTAGGAAGATTTCTGGTGGCTTTTCATTTAGCGCTATTTCATACAGAGATGCACGGCTTTGTTCCCGCATTTACATGACCATCGCCTCGCCCTGTCACAAGTCTGAACGCATCATGCAGTTTCATGGCTTCTCTTCATTTTCCTCAGTGATTAATACAGAAGCAACAAATGTGCGTACGTGACGCAAACTGCAGAAATTTAAATTTTTAAAATACTCCCTGCCCAGATATCAAAGGGGAATTCATTATTATTTCCCTAGATTTCTCAATATCTACACATTTTCAAGGGCATCCAAAATGTATAAGGGTGGAGAACACAAGAAACCTCATAGAGGACATGAACAGTTACACTTGAAAAGATATACCTGCCACTCAGCACCACCCTACTACTGTTTTTTTGGTCTTGAAACAACTGTGAAGATCCGAAGGAGAAGACATATTCTAAATGGTGCCAAGTAACACTACCAGGGTTGCTTACCTTTTGTCCATCTTCCCCAGCTTCCATTTGGAGTTCATTCATATTTTTCATCCCCTCTGCTCCAAAGGCAGGCATGTTATCACTGAAGACAGAGAAAGATCCAGAAATTCCTTGCCTAACTCAAATAATGGCCACATGTAAGCTCTGCTACATTTTTATGTCCAAACACAATCATTGTATAAAGTGGGACAAAAACCATCATGTATTTCCCAAGATGTGTCATAGAGAAGAAATGAGCTGAAAATACTGGGAAGACAGTAAGCGTTCAGTATTTCTACATCTTGGAGTAATTATTTCCACAACCAGGAAGACATTTATTTACAAAGCATGCAGACTGGCAAGTGGGAAAGATCTATATTGTAACCATGTCGGACATGCTACGTTTTTACTAGACAAGTCTTAAAAATCTGTTCCTCTGACAATGATAATACTACAACTGTTACTATTTCCAGGAAAGAGATTTTAGCAACTAAATGATACATCTATTAGAACAGTGCTGAAAAGCCTTTTATGATGAAAAGTGCCTCTTACAAAACAGCTTCTCCAACTTTAAGACGCACCCGAATTAGCTGAGCATTTTGTTACACTTCGGGTTCAGATTCAGCAAGCCTAGGGTGGGGCTCAAGAGTCTATATTTCTAGTAAGCTCCCAGGTAATACTGATGCTGCTGGTCCTACGAGCACACTTTGAGTAGTGAGCCTTAGCATGTTTTAGAAACAGGAAGTAAACTATCTCTGTTGGAGGTTTCAACATGGGGCTCCTAGATGGACAGCAGTTGACAGGTGTCTGTGACGCCAGTGAGGTCCGTCTGGCAGGGATTTGCCAGGATGGACGTCAGAACCTACTCCTTATCTGACACTGACCTTGGGAGACCCAGATCAAAGCAAAAGAGTCCATGCAAACTGGTTTGAATGAGGAAAATATAACAAAGTATGTCCCCTGAACAAAGGTGGCACCTCACATTCAAGGTCATCTCCATTAAATGGAACTCTAACTCTTTTCCTTTCAAAATGAGCAGAGCCTCCCTTACGATCTGGAATCAAAGGGCTCCCTTCTCTGGGCAGTATCCTGGGGTCAGTGTCTATCTTAGAAACCATATCAGCAGCCACAACTCCAGACAAGGAACACGAGCCATGGCTTGGCCCTAATCTTTGCCTGAGATATTGATTCTTTAGCAGAGAAGAGTTTCAAAGCTCTGGGAAACTTTCCTCGAAGCCTCTACCCTACTTCCCTCCAAAAGGACTTACTGAGCACATATTGTGCCTAAGAACTCACCTAAACTTTGTAAGAACACAAAACGATCCCTTGGTCATGGTTCTCCAGGAACATATACAAAAGCTGATGATAGGAAATTTATCCATAAAATAATCTGAAAGCAACCAAGAACAAACTAGATTGAAAATAGGTATCCCTACGGAAATCGTATCCATCCTGTTAGAACCGTTTCCTGTGCTGCCTCCTTCCCAAAGGAGGCTGGACTCTCACAGCCAGCAGTGCTGTCTCCTCCCTCTATTCCCCACATCAGTGGTCAGCAAACCACAGCTCATGGGCTCGGCCCACTGCCTGTTTTGTAATTGAAATTTTAGTGGAACATGGCCATGCCCATTGATTGAAGTACTGTCTATGGCTGCTTTGGGGCGAAAATGGCAGAGTTGAATAATTTGACAGAGACTACGTGGCCTGCAAAGTCTACAATATTTACTATCTGGATCTTTACAGAAAAAGCGTGCCAACCTCTGCTCCAGACTAATGAGCACCTTCCGGACATCACTTCTATTGCTCCTATATTACAGTGCACTCTAGATGGGGGATGGGGGCATGGGGAGGCTGGGAGGGCGGTGAGAGAGAGAGAAAGAGAGAGAGATCTCCAGGGTCTCTCTGGAGACCCTACTTGTACGAAGAGTAGTACAAGTCCAGGTGATATCATTCACTTTATGGCATAAGTGACCCTGTATCCTACAGGGATACAGTTCTCTCACAGGTTCCAAACGTCCTTATATCCGAGTAAGTCCTGGACCACCAGCATAGGATTTGCCTAAACTTGGAGCTCAATGAATAGAGTTGAATGAAACTCAACTCTGGAGTTTTTCTAGGGCACAAATGAAGCTGTGGTATTTAGGACAGTGAAATTATCGAGAGCAATAAGCAAACATCTGATTATACCTGTAACGAAATTAGCAGAAACCATATGGTCCTTTTGGCAGCAAAACAAAAAGTGGCTCTTACAGCCATTTTGTTTGACGGGGATTTTACAAGAGGCTCCATAATGAATTGCAGCCATAAAATACATGATATTAGCACTACCAATCCTTGGTGAATCTTTACTTCCAAGCCATAGCAGAGATAAAGAGCACAGTCCGTGCCCTTTCCAATGCAAACAACCCAGAAACACAGCCATTGGCGCACAGGTTTATGGGCTGTGTATTTCTCCTGCTCCAGCAGCCCCATTCATCTGGTATTTTACAGTCTTAGCCGGGCTCCAAGGACCCAGCAGGAAGAAGAGGCAGTAATTGCCTTTTGTAAGCAATTAACTTTTTTCTTTCTTTTAAAATTTCCTCCTTTATGTTCATCAATTTTTAAGAATGGAATAAAAATATACACCTTCTGTCACTGCCTCTGGAAAGGAGACTAAGTCAAATCCTTTCCAAACTATCATATTCGTCCACCGTAAGTTCTGACGCTCAGCATTACATTCATTTACTATCATTCTACCGGCGCAACGAATTCCATACTTTTGCAATTGTGAGTCCATACCACTCCTACTAGTTGCTAAGATCATGGCAGAAAGGAGTTTCCAAGATGCTGGTGAGTCACTGGCCCTTTCAAATAAATGTATTTAATTTTTATGGGTATAGCATGCTATTTACTTCCCCCCACTAAAAAAAAAAAATCAAAAAATTGTACTTTTGCCCATAACCAGATTCTATATCAGAAGTTTAATATGTAAATTTAGAGGATTAAAAAAACAACTTAGAAACAATTTGGGTGAAAAAGACTAATAAGTGTGATGCTTAAATTCAGTATACTTGACTTCGGCATGGACCACAAAACTACATGGTAAAAACTGTCCATTTCAGTGAATGTTCTTTCCTAAAAATTTAAAATTCACACAATTCCTCTAAAGCACAGGGGAATTGACGTTCATTTCATGAAAGATTAGAATATAAATATTCCAATAAAAGCTCTGGTATCTTACATCCAAATGCCACTCCAGCATAACAAGGAGCCATACTTTGTTTATGGAAGATAATGAGGTGTGCAGGAAACATACAGGCTGAATCGGTGTGCCGAAACTTGTGATGGTTCTAATAATGAACTTTGTTGTGTCTGTTCCTCTGTGTTGAATGACAAAAACTGAGAACTCCAACTCAGTGGAACCTATACCCCATGTGGGGTACAAGGCATTGACTCTAGCCATCCTTTAAAATGCTGGTTAAATTCTCACCTCCTTCTGGAAGCTTCTGCACTCTAGTCCAGTCCACAGTGAGGTCTCTGAATTCCTTACCATCTCCCACCTCCACTTGGTCGTCCACAGGCAACTCAAATTCAGCACATCCAAAACTGAACTCATGTCCATTCTCTCCAACCTACTCCTGTGCCTAACTTCTGAATCCCTATACATGGCAACCCTTGTACTCCCAAGAGAGGCTGCAATGAATTCCACACATTTCCTGAAAGATATCTGCCTTCTCTTATCTTGGAGGGTTTAAGATTTCTGGCCCCTGAAGCCTAGAAGCCTTCTCCAGCTCTCCATTCATTCTCCCAGCTGACTTATTATCCTTCTGGCTTAATGGTTCATCCTCCGAGAAACAGTCTATCAACCTGCTCTGTCCAATATGGTAGCTACTCACCACATACAGCTATTGAACACTGGAAATGTGGCAAGTCTGAACTGAGGTGTGCTGTAAGTGTAAAATACACATCAGTTTTTGAACACTTAATAGGAGAAATATATAAAATGTTTCATTAATAATTTTTAAAAATTGATTACATATTGAAATGATACTACTTTGGATATATTGGGTTAAGCAGAATATACTATTAAATTTCACAATTTCTTTTTATTTTTAAAATATGGTTACCAGGCGAACTAAAATAACATGTAGCTGGCATTATAGTTTTTTGTTGGACTGCTCTAGACCCTTAGGACAGGATCAGGTGCTCCTCCAGATTTCTTTATATCCCCCATTCTTTTTGTTAATTTGCCTGGTGACTTGCCTATATGCTCTGGGCTCCGTTGGCTGCCTAAAGCATGAAATTTGTGGTCTTGTTCAGTATTATACCCATAACTGATGCCCAGTAGGTACTCACATGTTTGCTGAACAAACACAAGAACTACACTAAGAATCAAGAGACCAGAGCTGCAGTCCCTGGGCCATGGTTAATGTGGGAATTAAACCAGGTTGCCTCTACTGGCCCGTCTAGATTCACTGACTGCAAATACCTAGCATGGATATTTAAATGAGTCTCTTTCTCCTCATCAGATTTTTAGCTCTTTTGAAAAAATGTCTTATATTTTCCTTATTATCATCCACAGGACTCAGTAAATACTATTACCTTCAAAGTCGTTATCAACTCAAACAATAGTAAGCTAAAAATACTTAAGAGTTTTATAGGTTGGGCCTGATGTGGGAAAGTAAGTATTCCACTAAGGTGGACTCTGCTTAAATCAGGCACAGATGCGGAACATCTTTCCCGGGAGGGGAGAGGCTCAGGGCCAAGGCCTGGGGGTGTAGGTGGGAGGGTGAGGGGAGAGAAAAGCTAGCTACAGCGGGGCTGGCAAGCTCCCTAAGAAGCCAGCATTCAGGAATGGCTGTTTCCAGAGACACCCTCTTGTCTCTCTCACCTCCAGATAGTAAGGAGTAAGCAAGCAACACTGCCCCCAAAGTACTGGGTATTGCTACCTGAGTTGACCACCTAACTCCATAACAGTGTCTCAGGACCCCCAAGTCACCTGTTCTGTGATCTCAAGATGCTTCTTATAGAAAAACAGAAACTTAATTTATACCCACAACAAAACAGTGCATAAATGATCAACTGCTCAGTTTATTTAATGAAAACATCCACATCAAAACATATGTTTTGTTCATAGGCTTAAAAAAAAATTTAACTGGAAACCCAGTTGTCCAATTCATCATCACTTGCAAGTTCAAAGTCTAAGTTAGCTTCACACCGTGATACATGTTTCTGATGTGAACTCCTGAAGTCATTAAGATCATAGGCTTTATTCACAGAAAGGATGCCAGCCATCAATCATGACACACAAGACAACCCGACACAGGCCACTCTCATTTTAGTGAAGAGAAGGAGCGAGCTGAAAGTAGCTTTGTCTAGAGCACACAGGAATGAGTTGAAGAGGAAGAGGCACTGCATACAAGAACATGCCACAACTACTGAAGCCCACGCACCTAGAGCCTGGGCTCCGCAACAAGAGAAGCCACTGCGATGAGACGCCCGCGCACCGCAATGAAGAGTAGCCCCCGCTCGCCGCAACTAGAGAAAGCCCGTGTGCAGCAACGAAGACCCAATGCAGCCAAAAATAAAAAATAATTAATTTTTTTAAAAAAAGGTTCTTCGGGGTTCTTCTTAAAAAAAGAAAAAGAAACATAATAAACTTCTTTAGTGGGCTGCAAAGTCCATAATTACTATTTATATTCTATTTATGCCATTATATTGCATGTGTATTACTCTCCCACTGATATCTAATATCTTATGGCTAAAAACTCTTTTCTGGGAGATACAGTCAAAAATGCAAAGGCATATTGGGAATTTTGCTTTTCCATTTTCATATCTTTTTTCTTTTCTTTAAATGTAGCCTGCCTAAAGCTTCTATTCTGGAACCTCTCCAATCACCCCTGGAGAACTTGCCATTCTAACTCTCAGAGGATTTTGTTGTGTTTTTCTTCTTACCCACGGCCTGCCTTCCTCTGAGTCTGGGATTTTAGCCATGTGTCCTTGAAGCCAATCTCGGTTTATATAACTGTTCTAATTTCTCTCTTGAAATTACTTTTCTTTCTTCTTTTTTTAAAAAAAATCTTACCCTTTGTTCCATTTCTTTTTCATCTCTTGCCCTAAGAAATTTCTCTTTCTGGCAGGCTCCTCTTGTTCTCTTTGGCAGTATTTCATAGAGGCACAAATAGTCATGGTGAGGAAAATGTGCACTTGCAAAAGGGGCCTCACCCAAGGAGATAAAGCCACTCTGCAGATATAATCTCATCAATCTTCCCTAAACTCTGCAAGGAGGAACTCATTTCCTAGTAGAGACATGAGAGGGTAAAACAGCTGCATCCTGAGCCTTAAAGAACCAGGAACACCAGAACACCCAAAGCAACCTACAGATTCAACGCAAGCCTGACCAAAATTATAATGGCTTTTTTCATAGAACTATAGTTCTATTTAGAAAACTAGCTCTAAAGTTTGCATGGAACCACAAAAGACCCTGAATAACCAAAGAAATCTTGAGAAAGAACAGAGCTGAAGGTATCACACTCCCTAATTTCAAACTGTACTACAAAGTTATGGTACTCAAAACAGTATGGTAGTGGTATAGAAACAAACACATCAGTGGAACAGAATTGAGAGCACAGAAATGAACCTACACACATATAGACAATTAATTTACAACAAAGGAGCCAAGAATATACAATGGAGAAAGAACGGTTCCTTCAATAAATGGTGCTGGGAAAACTGGACACCCGCATGCAAAAGAATGAATCTAGACCACTGTCTTACACCATACACAAAAATCAACTCAAAATGGATTAAAGACTTGAATGTAAGACCTGAAACCATAAAAACCCTAGAAGAAAACATTACCTCCTTGACATCAGTCTTAGCAATGCTTTTGTGGATCTTACTCCAAAGGCAAGGGAAACAAAGGCAAAAATAAACAAATGGGACCACATCAAACTAAAAAGCTTCCGCAAAGCGAAGGAAATGAAAAGGCAACCTACTAAATGGGAGAAGATATTTGCAAATCATGTGTCTGATAAGGGGCTAATATCTAAAATATACAAGGAACTCATACAACTCAACAACAAACAAACAACCAGCTTAAAAAATGAGCAGAGGATCTGAAGAGACATTTTTCCAAAGACATACAGATGGTCAACAGGCACATGAAAAGATGCTCAACATCACTAATTATTAGCAAAATGCAATTTAAAGCCACAATGAGATATCACCTGACACCTGTCAGAATGGCTATTGTCAAAAAGATAAGGAATAACAAGTGTTACCAAGAATGTGGAGAAAAGGGAACGCTTGTGCACTGTTGGTGGAAGAATTTTTATATTTAATGATCTAAACAACCCTATAAGGTTGTTCTTATACCCATTTCACAAATGAGGAAACTGCGAGATCTCTTGCCCAAAGTAATCTAGCTACTAAATGGACAGAGCCAGCATTTCAAGGCAGGTTTGTCTAATTCATATCCTGGGTCTACACTTTTTTTCTTTTAAACTGTTTCTTTCTTGACACACTAAAGAAAAGGATTAGCACCCCCCACCCCCCCCCCGCTCCCTCGCCCCCTTCACCCAGCCTGTCCCCCTGCAAGCACCTGACCTTGGAAGGCTCCCTCCATGGGAATTAAGAGCTTCGCCTACTGGAGACCTTCTTCCCGTGAGCAGCAAATGCCCGCCAAGGGACACGCCATGCACACCATTTTGTTTGAAACTTGAAATGCATGTTCCCAAGAGGCACGATGGTACTGCCAGCACATTCTCTCTGGGCCAGGTGTTGCCAAGGGCACATGGGAAGCCAAGAGCCTGGGGACATTTTCCTGTGCCACCTGTCCCTACCCTGCCACAGGCTGTTGAGTGCTTCAATTTTTCAGGAGGTTCCCTAGGGCAAGAACTCTTTTAGCATTCTACTGGGAATGCAAATGTGTAGTTCTTTAGGTTTCTGCCTGGAGACAGGAAAAACAAAACAAAGAAAACACTACGAGTCCCCCAAGACCCTTTTTGGCCCTTTCAATCTGTAAACAAGGCCCCTTATGCACACAGATTACTTCATATAAAGAAGATTAACCACTGTGCCGCTATAAATAAGAGATGGGCAATAATTATTAACAATGCAGTAAAAAGGGAAGTGTGTAAATATGAAAAGTTTTCATATAATCTTTAAGAGAGAAGGAGAAAGAAGAAATTTTGCTTCCCTACTGATCTAATTATCTCATCATCCAGACTCCCCTGGAATTATCTACAAGGGCAGTATTCCCTGAAAGATGTAATAGCTCAATAATTAGTTATGGGCAGGTTATCTGCAAGAAAGAACTGCAGAAAATTAAGTCCTTTTAAACACACGTCCTCGGCCAGCATTCTAAGCCTGGGTGTTCGTAACATTGCCAAAGGGAGCCCAGGCTCGGTATTTTAGTGGACGTTGTAACCAAGTGGATGAAACCAATCCCAACACACAACTACTTCACTGCGCCACCAGGGAAGCCCCCAGGCTCGGTATTTTAGTGGACGTTGTAACCAAGTGGATGAAACCAATCCCAACACACAACTACTACTATTTTCTAGTTTACAAATGAGGACTCTGAGATATGACCAAAAGTAGACTCAAACCTAAGAAATATGCCATACTTTCGAGATCTACGTTCTGAAGCAGCATCACCACCATTTTCTAATTACCCCTTGCTGATGAAGGGAAAGACGTTAAAGTGGCAAGTTTAATGAGGTATTTTCATATTAAAAGTGTGCTCTGACACCTTATAAATTTTATGGTTCAAGCCCCTTATTTTATCCATTACCAAGGGCTGAAATACAGGACCGTTCTGCTGCTGGGCATGTTTTAGGTGTGATCGGAGTGACGGTGCCAGTCCACTTTGGTTACCATATGTGGCAAACTCTATGTAGCAGGAGTTGGGTTGGATGAGATTGGGTCAACATTCTAGGGTTGCCTCCTTAATTATTTTGTTTTAACCTGAAAATACTTCACAAACTCTGTTTATTCTATAACCATGAAAGCAAAATCAAAAAGTTTTGTGCCTAAGTAATCCAATAATCATAACGTTGAACGAGAATATCCACACCCACTGGACTATTATACCTGTAGGCGGGAGCACTGAATAAATATCTGTCAACAGAGGACTGCAACACTGACTCATTGATTGCTGATGATGAGCTCTGCTTCTAAATAACCCCACTGTGTCTAACACATGGTCCCTAATCACAAGGAGCTTTGAGGAATCAGAATTTGTCTCTGTATTCAGCAAGGCAGCTGGAAACAACTCAGTTGAAAAGACTGATGCCTGCCCAGCGGGTCTTCTTACACCCCCAGCAAGGAGGGGCTTACAAATCATTTATGGCTAAAGCAGCAGCTTCTTCAGCTCTATGAAGGAAGACCCCAGGAGAAGCCTGTGCCTGGCTTTGCTCTGTGACTTGAGTTCTCAGGCTCCACGCTGACCTCATAACAGATATTTGACATGCAGCAACTCTTCTTTTAAGAGCACCTCCAAGTTACCATGATTAGGTTTGGGGAAAAAAGTTGAGTGATGGTCTTAAGAATTTTGAGTTGTACAAACTTAGCTTTCACACTGGTTTCCACGCTCTCTTTTGCACTTCTGAGTGGGGCGAAAAGTGGAAGAGAATAAAAGTTCTCATGAACATTTTCAAAACTCTTAACAATACCCTAGAGCAGCGGTTCTTAACTAGAGATGGTTTTGCTTGTCCCGACCTCCATTCCCATCCGAGGGACGTTTGGCAATTTCTGGAGACATTTTTGGTTGTCACAAGTGTGCGCGGGGTGCTGCCACTGGCACCTAGTGGGTAGAGAGGCCAGAGATGCTGCTGAACATCCTACAGTGCACAGGACAGCCCCCAACACAAAGAACGATCCAGCCACCCATGCCAAGTGTGCCAAGACCGAGAAGCCCTGCTCTAAAGAGAGGGCACAGAAAAGCAGACAGAGGGGAGCTGGGAGTCCAAAAGACTGGAGGTTGAGCCTGAGCTCTGTCTTTGGCATGTAAGTAGCTTCAGTTTCTTGCTGCAAAATGAA
Source organism: Physeter macrocephalus (assembly GCF_002837175.3). Taxonomy (NCBI): domain Eukaryota; kingdom Metazoa; phylum Chordata; class Mammalia; order Artiodactyla; family Physeteridae; genus Physeter; species Physeter macrocephalus. The sequence goes on along the minus strand of NC_041220.1, from coordinate 155,719,423 downwards.
AAGTCCCTTCTCTTTGGTTGAATTAAATGAGATGAACAACGCCAAGTACAGAGATAGGTGTTCTTCCCTCACTTTCAGGGTAAACCACCTTGGTAGTCAATGAAACCACAGCAATGGGTCCTCAACTATGTGCATTGCCACCTCCAACCTCTTAGGGTTCTGCTGAGAGCAAATAAGGAATGAGCACGATTCCCCTGAATAAAAGTCCAACAGTGAGCACCACAAACTCACCCTCCTCACATCTCCTTGCTCCCTGGCCTATACACCCGCCAAGCAAATCTGCTGCTCATGTGTGCTTTGGGCTTTGCTTCAATTCTCATCTGTGTTTAGGAACCGCCAAATCCAACTTGCCCTTTCCCCTACCATTCCAAACCCTGCTTGCATCACCCCTCCTTTACAGAGTCTTTTTCGATCAGCCCTGATATCCAGCCACCTAACTTTATGACAGAACCCATCCTTGTGTGCTTTACTAAAGTTCTTTAAAATTGTATTAGTTTCACTTCCGATGTCCCTGGAGAGTATGTGTTTCTCATTGTATTTTTCCTTGCTCCATTAGTTATAAGCCCCTTAGAAGCAGGCTTTGTGTTTCTTAGTTCTTGAGCATCTTTCCTTAGGGTGGCGTGTGATTTGTTACAGAGACAGGCTTCTGCTCGGGCACTGACAAGGCTACTTCTGCTAAAGCTCTTTTCATAGTCAGGAAGGTCGGATTCACTCGGCTCCTGAAATATCTGTCTACCCACAGAGACATGGAAAGAAAAGTTGAGGAGAATGTGTATGAGGGTCCACATGCTGAGTTAACTGGGAGATTGGCAGCTTCCTCAATGGAACGCACAGGGGAGAACAGTTTCTATGAGGAAAATAAGAATAAGAGAAGGAGGCCTTGAACTAGGGTCTTTGAAAGTATCTAGCAGAACACATTAGATGCTCAGTAAATGTTTGTTGCTTAAATGGATGGATGGATGAACACACACGAGAGGGGTAACCAGTGAAGGTCTTAGAAGCCTAAAGCCAGGTTTCTGAATTTGTTCTCAGTAGTAACAGAGAGCTATGGAAACATTCGGATGAGGAAGAAGACCCATCTAATGTGACAGACGTAGAAGAGACACTTAACATCTTCAGGGAGGAATATCCGAGCGGTAGACCTTATTAACTCAGCTTCACCTTCTCATACTGGGTCTAAGGAAAATATAATGGTACTTTCCTAAAGAAATTTTGGAGAAGATTTTCCATCTCATTGGCTTTATTATATTTGAAATAAACACAAATTATTAGAACAAAACTACGATTAAAGTGACATGTTTATGTTCATTCACGGATATAATTAATTCATGTTTAACATGTGTGAGCCTGGGACTTCCCTGGTGGCGCAGTGGTTGAGAGTCTGCCTGCCGATGCAGGGGATACGGGCTCAAGTCCTGGTCTGGGGGGATCCCACGTGCCGTGGAGTGGCTGGGCCCGTGCGCCACGGCTGCTGAGCCTGCGCTCTAGAGCCCGCGAGCCACAGCTACTGAGCCCGCCTGCCACAACTGCTGAGGCCCGCATGCCTAGAGCCTGTGATCCGGGACAGGAGAGGCCACCGCAATGGGATGCCCGTGCACCGCGGCGAGGAGTGGCCCCCGCCCATTGCAACTGGAGAGGGCCGGCACGCAGCAGTGAGGACCCAACGCAGCCCAAAAATTAAATAAATAAATAAATAACATGTGTGAGCCTAGCCACAAAGACTTCAGGCCATTCTATCCTTTTTGCTGGAAGAAAAACATCATAGTTATTGTAGTCAGTCAACAATATTAATGAATAATTCTTTTTTCTCTATGTAACTGCAGTTGAATGGATGGGGTAATACCGAGGTAAAAATTGGGTCTTAAGCACTCCTGAACATGGGCCCATTTATGGTTGAAACTGCACGTACTTACTATTAAAAAAAAGGCATACTGATCACTAATTAGATGGTTATCACATAGGGGTAAACAAATAAAGAATATATAGATGTTACCACAATTTCCAATTATGTTTAAACAGAAAGACACAGAGAACTCTACCTACTCAAAGATACTGATTTTTACTAGTCATTAAACAGCTCAGAAGGGAGGGCTTTAGTCTCACTGGTTTTAACTGTGGCTCCATTGTGACTGGCTCTTTATTGGATTTCACAATAATGGCATCTTTGTAGATAGTAAAATTATAGTACCGATATTTGTCATACTGGCATCCTGGATCACAGATTTCTCTTTAAAAAGTGTTTCATCTGCCCCTAACCATCAGACCAAGGAGGGTAAATCAGCATTTCCATTTCAGAGATGTTGAACTGACTGGTCCCATGTTAAATGGCTGATAGTTTTTGTCTCGAAGTACAGCAGAGTTCCCATATCCAATTATAAGGCAACTATGGATAAATTATTTGAAATAACTTCAAAGATTTTTTTTCTTCTCCTCATTAGCTTATTTTAAGGTTGCCTTTGAAATACTCATCACCTTGCTTCATCTTGAATGTTTGCCAGTGCTTAGCTTCAAGAAGGTAATTATAAAAGCCAGTTTACCTCAACCTGAAAAATCATGACCTCTAGGAATAAGATTTTTTTCCTGGAGAGATAGTTTGCCAAGAATTTTTTTTTTTTTAAAGCAAGAAGGAAAAGGAAGGATTGAAGAAGGGAAAAATAAATCTATGTTAATTCCAAATATCCAAACTATTAAGCTGTACTTTCTTTTTTTAAAAAAATAAATTTATTTATTTATTTATGGCTGCGTTGAGTCTTTGTTGCTGCGCATGAGCTTTCCCTAGTTGTGGCGAGCGGGGGCTACTCTTTGTTGCAGTGCGCGGGCTTCTCATTGCAGTGGCTTCTCTTCTTGCGGAGCACAGGCTCTAGGCGTGTGGGCTTCAGGAGTTGTGGCACATGGGCTCAGTGGTTGTGGCTCGCGGGCTCTAGAGTGCAGGCTCAGTAGTTGTGGCGCACAGGCTTAGCTGCTCCGCAGCATGTGGGATCTTCCTGGACCAGGGCTCGAACCCGTGTCTCCTGCGCTGGCAGGTGGATTTTTAACCAATGCACCACCAGGGAAGCACCTTAAGCTGTACTTTCTTATTTCTTGGAGATCACCAAAATTTTAGGTCTGGAACACTGTACCCAACGTCCAGGTTATTCTAAGCAAATGACACAACTCAATTTAATTTTAAAGCAGAAAAAAGCATGCTTTTAAAAAATCCTTTTCAAAATGAACATTTTCTTAAGGAATCAAGGCACTGCTTTCCCCCCCAGTTTTGGTTGCAGTCTATCATCAGGGTGTATCAAATATTAAAGGACTTAGATTTGATCATGCTCACATTGTATGTTCCCTATACAGGCAGTGTGAAAGCAGCAGGGTCAAACACATATTTATAATGCACCTTTCCTTGTAAGATCAACGAGGGCTCTTAGGACATTTCCTCCTCTATGAACGTCTGTCCATAAATTTCTATACTCCTATCATGGGAGTGAAAGAGCAGATGTCTGCCTGGTCCAGGGTATTAAGGTGACTCATGCTTGGGATCCCATGGTAAGAGGGTGATAATAGGACTTCACTTGGGCCCCATTTAGGGCACATCTGTCACCTGTCAACCTCAAGTCATGCATGTGCCACAGTAGATGAGCAGTTTCTGAAAGTTAAATAACTTCACCGAAATGAACAGTTTCCTTTCTGCAAGAACTTCCATCCCGCTGATTCTTCAGAGCCTGAACACAGACACACAATAAGCTCTGAGCGTCAGGCGACTTAATCCTCCCTTCAGCACAGGCATAATGATGGGAGCATCATCTTACAAGATGACACCTTCCTACCAGCTCCTTTGTTACTCTCCATTTTATGCAATCTTGATGTTAGTTTTTCCTGCCTCTGCATGCTATCTCTTTTGTGTTCTGTTCAAAAATACTTCCTTTTTAAAAGTATAATTTGTTCTAGCGCTTTGATACCATCTCAAGTAGATACAGCTGGAGCCAAACCACTTATTTATCCCTGACAAAAACAATTTACACACATTTGCTGAAAATGAAGGGAGGCAAATGCTTCTTCAGTTCACTCAGTCCACTGAGATTAAATTCATGCACATCCGCAAAGGCACACATGATGTGTGGATGTAACTCTAGTAAATGGAATTTCTGACTAGTTCACCAAAATCCACTCATTCTTACGAATTCACTGATTCACATCTCCACTCATTTCTTCTGACCATTGATCAGATGTGATTGTCATTACACAAATGGACCTTTTCATAAAGAAATGGGAAGAGTACATCAGTGCTTTTTAGTACCGTAGTGCAAAAGGAAATAGAAACTGTATCATGCAACTGTGATGAAAACAAGGGACTCACCTGTCCTAATTTCGATCTCGGTTTTTTTTCTTCTGTTTGTTTCTTTGTTTTCTGGTAGCTCAGATTTAGTGTCAGTTTAAATCATTCACTCGGTATAAAATCAGATCCCTCCATTAGACACTACCCATGGAAAGGACCTTATGTAGAACAGCATGCAGGTTTTCCTTCCCCCTTGTTTGCATTAAATTGGAATAGATTCACTTAATGTTGCATGAAAACCTGTGAGGTGTCACCTTAAAACACAGTAGTGCTAGACTTTTGGCTGAAACTCAACACACAGTATCCATTTCTTAAAAGTAAACAGATAATTCTTCCCGATGGCTCATAAACTAGAATTTTATCTTAATCTATTTTGATAAGTCAGACTGGGTCCATGTGAGCTGTGGACCAGCTACTTCTCGTGTGAGAATGAAGCCCTAACATTTGGACAATTTCCCAGCACGGAGCCTGGCCCAACAGGAAAAAGCAGTTAAAATGTCAATCAGACTGGTCTTCTGCTACTAAAATGTGAAGGAACAATTGTCAGGAGATAAACACTTTTTTAAGGAGACACCACATAAAGCTATACAAAGCTATACAAAATGTGAGTTTCATTCGTTGAGCCGTTCAGCCTGAGATGAAATGCAGTCTTCAGCTGTAAAGGGATACCATGTTGGAAATCTGATTAACAAGCTATATTGCACGGCACAAGTTGGCCAGGGACAATGGACTGTGTGTTGGAGGTAAAACTCTGGTAGATACTTGAACTGGCCAACGTCTGTGGGTACTGCTTTCTCTTTACCCCCCAGAACATACCGATGGTAAGACTAGAAGTCTGCACACTGATATTTCCAACTGCCTTAGGGCTGCCTCATGAATATTTCTGAGCGAGCAAGCGATCAAGCATGCATCCCTGTAGCAGGCGCACATAAAAGTTTCCATAGCAACACACACACATAGATGCACACACATAATTCTCCCCATTTTTGGAGACAAATACAGGAAGAGAGAGAAGATGGAACTAACTAGAACCCTCCAGAAATGAGGTGGTTCAAATACATCCACACTTCTAAAAAACATTTCGATGCTCCTTAAATGGACCCTACCTTCCCCCAAATGCCAACCGAGTCATCTCTTGCTCAACTCCAGCCATTCTTTCCCACCTATTCCTTTAGGAAGAAGAAGGCAACAGCTCTACACATTGATTTAGCCCTCATGGTCCAGTCCCCTAAGCATGGTCCTCAGGCACTCGCAAAAGTCTGGGTTCGCTAACAGGGGTTCTTGCTCTTTTCTTGCTTCCTTCCTCTGTGATGTGAAGGCTACAGGGATTCAGAAATGCAAGTTCTCTTGACTGTTGTGGAGTTCTAAAGAAACCAACGTGTTTTCAGAGACCACAGAAGAGGGGTGGAAGAACAGATCAGAGGAAGAAAACTTCTGGGAGAGATGGAAATCAAAAAGAAAAATCGGAAGATCTCAGCCCTGCTGAGTGAAGACCAGGGCTGCATTTGGAGAGACAAAAGAGGTTCTAATCACATGCTGTAGAAGTATGACCCTTATCATTTTTTCATTTTTCATTGCAGGCACTTCTAAGGGGGAACAAAAGCAATCCTGAGAAACACATTAACGCTGCTTTTTCCTGGCCTAACATTTTGTTTGCCTGTTTAGTCTCACAGGCATTTCTGAGAACACAAACCCAAAAGCCTTATTCTCAGGGGAAAAAAGGATTATATTCTCACTCCTAATTCTCCACTTGTATGAATGAGATTTATATTGATAAATCCCCAAATATTCAGCCTGGAAGTAGGCTTTTACTATTCTTGGTTCCCTGACATCCACCTCTTCCAACTGGGACCACCATCTCTTTCAGGAATAAAAAGTCAAAAAGTCCCACAGAAAATCTAATTTCAAAACGTTTTATAGATTCCTAAAAACTTTTAGGAAGAAAATGCAACTGTCTACTGGCCTTTCTCCAGGGAAAGCATGAGGGCAGGGAAGCTGATGGCTCAACCCAGGCATGGAACCCAGGGTCTCCATCTAACCGCAAAAGATATCCATACTCTGTATGCTTTTTGTCTTTTCAAGTAGATGTGGCAGAAATGATTTATTGTCAGAAGTTGTTCTTTACATTAAATATTCCTTTCTTTATTTTGGCTTGTTCTCAACAGTTACACTACCCGCCATAATCATGCATTCTAGGCATTGCATTTATTACTCAATCTATCCCTTCATTTAATCTTAAAGCTCACAACTCTGCCAAGCAAATGCTTATTAAAACTTAGGTCTTCAAATATCAAAAGTAGAGCATCAAAGATGATTCAAGTGAACTTAGAAAACCTAACTGACATCCAACAGAACATTTGTTTTGAGGCACAGAGGGCATTGAAAAGCTGTGTGCTGGGGACATTCATTTTAGGGTTTGGGAAGGCTTCTTTCTCGAGTGTTTTACAATAAAATTCAACCTCCCCTCTGTTCTCTGTCACCAAGACTTTCAGCCCTCAGAGTACAGCTGAGCTGGGAGCCATGTGGCCATCAGGACACTAACTCCCAAGCAAAATACAATCAGGGACCATTTCACTACATCCTTCCCTTCAATCATCAATTCTAAGAGTAGAAATGCTTCCAAGCTTAGAATTATATAATTTTTCCAAATCAACCACATTTTGCTACTCCTTTGCTCATCCATTAGAGTTGGTGGATGAATGAAAGGTGGAAAACTTTAGAAAGGCAGAAAGAAAGTTAGAGCATGTGACAGAGTCCTTCTAACCCTAGATTCCTTAGGTTCTGTCTTCTGTTTTTTTTTCAGAGGCAATCACTTAAAAGAAATGCTGTCCATATAGACTCAAAATACTAACTACTGGGAAATAGACAGTACACCTAATGACGTAAGTGGTTATGACTTACAGTCGAGGATGTGGTGAAGAGGTCACTGGCGGGAGACTCTCATCTGGGGTGATGTTGGAGGAGGGAGCTCCATTTCCTGAATTTCATCTTCACTTTTCGTTTTGGCCCCATTGCTTTGCAATGACGACCTCTATTTTTAGTCCCGGTACAGCATTGTGGCCCCAACCCACCTGTCATTCTTTTTTTTTTTTTTTAAATTATTAATTTTACTAAATCTTAAGTACACATGTTTTTTTTTTTTGGCTGCATTGGGTCTTTGTTGCTGTGCGTGGGCTTTCTCTAGTTGCGGCGAGCGGGGGCTACTTTTCCTTGTGGTGCGCGGGCTTCTCACTGAGGTGGCTTCTCCCGTTGCGAAGCACAGGCTCTAGGTGCGCGGGCTTCAGTAGTTGCAGCACGCGGGCTCAGTAGTTGTGGCTCGCGGGCTCTAGGCACGCAGGCTCAGTAGTTGTGGTTCACAGGCTCTAGAGCACAGGCTCAGTAGTTGTGGCACATGGGCTTAGTTGCTCCGCGGCATGTGGGATCTTCCCGGACCAGGGCTCGAACCCGTGTCCCCTGCACTGGCAGGGGGATTCTTAACCACTGCGCCACCAGGGAAGCCCACACCTGTCATTCTTACACAATTCAATTCTAAAATGTCTCTTAATTAGATTATGGAAATAGTTAACAGTTTTGTACATAATTACTGATCAGGAACATCCAAAGTAACGTCAAATGGCAAATGGTTCTCTCAGGAGACGTTCAGCTCCATGGAGCTTGCCCTTGCTGTCAGGTACAGACATTATTTACAAGACATTGGCTGGAGGGAGGCCCCTGTGAGCTCTGTCCCTTTGTGTCTACTGGGGGTTCCTACTGGCTTAAATTCTCTGTCGACTGTTGGGGCACAGTTGTACACATGTACACACACACATACACACCCCTAACTTTTGAAATTGAAATGTCTGGGAGAAACAGAACTTTCTGGATGATGGGAAAGGGATAATAGCAAAGCTTTCTTGTTGATCAAAGGAAAACAAATATTGGCGGGTGAGAAGAAGCTAATCCTTGTGGGGTACCAGCACTGTAGCAGCTGCTTTTGATACGTCCTCGTTGGCCAGCATGTGCTTGTGGTGTAGTTATAGGGGGAGTTCGATGTCCACCAGCGGTCTCACTTCAAGGGTCCTGGTTGAGTGGTCTGCCAGATTTCTGTATCAGAGGTTTCTTTTAAGTTGCTTAGATGCAGTCCAGGTGCTGCAGGGGCAAACCCTTCACCTATAGGAAGGGGTCAGTGAATAAATATTCCAACTTCCATCCATCAGGACAAGGTGAGGCTAAGTTCTACACCAGGCGTAAGCACACTCTGTCAGTACTGAGCTAGACATTGTTAGGTACTTTTAGCTCTTTTAGGCTGTGTGGTCTGTCACGAATACTCAAACTCTACCCTTGCAGCACAAAAGCAGCCATAGTTAATAAGTAAATAAATAAGTGGGGCTGCGTGCCCATAAGACTTTATTTACAAAAACAGGCCATGTCTGGCCCACAGGATATAATTTGTTGACCTCTGTTCTACATGAAGTTTTAGAAATTCACCAGTGTGTTTGAGCCCCAGATGCCCACATTGCTAACGTAACGCTCTGTTTTGTTTGCTTTTCTCATTCTTCCCACTTCCTCCAAACACCTCCCAAATAAACGACCTGTCCTCACATCCTTATCTGATGTAGCAGGCCCAGGCACCACTCAACGTCTTTTGACAAAAGTCACGAAGGAAGCATGCGTGATAAAATGTGATCGTCGTACAGTGGCTGCGGTGCCTGGGCAGAAACGGGCGCTTACTGGACGATGCAATAAACGTAAGGCAGCCAGTTCAGGGCGTGTGTTTACTCTAGTGTTAGAATAAATTGTATCATCTTTATATCCTGTGTCTCATCATCACCATTTATTTAAGCAAAAAACAAAACCAAAAAGGTATGGCAAAGGAACATATTTGGCTCATGAAGGGCTACAGACTAGGAAGTAGAGTGCTAGCAGGTAATCAGTGTTGGCGAAAGAGTCCTCGAGCGGACTGCAGGCCGTGTGCTTGTCAAGCAGTCCTTCCAGAAAACTCTGCTAAGAGCTGGTCTATACACACTCTCAGGATCTAGTGAGCAGTAATGAGAGGGGGCTGAAAACAAGGAAGTCAGGACATGGAAGCCTCAGGAGGCCTCTTAATGCTTTCTCTGATCTTTTTCTCAGTTCATCAAATTCTTACAGAGAATTCATTTTTTTTTTTGCCTGTTGATTATGGATGGAAGGTGCTTTGAGGTTTGGCTTACAATAATAGCAAGAGAGAAAATACACTACTCTCCCTTTGAGAACTGTTAGATATGATCTCAACTTCAATTTGATTTTCTAATAGACGTATACTTAAGTAAAATGTTTTACTCACTGAAACCCAGATATGACAGTGCACTGAGCAAACTCCACTTTAAGAGAGTGCCTTTGTCTATTTAGGTTTATTGAATGATAGGAATATGGAAAGTGGGCAAATATTTGACTATGTTCCTGAACGGCATTGAAGGATCTGTTAACTGTAGCAAGTTGCTCATGATGAGTTTAATCCTATGGTCAAATATAAGGATCTCAACCAGAGCAGGGTCCATAAATTCTCTAAAGGTTCAGTATTTCAGTTTCCTCATGAAACAATAAAAAAAAAATATGATATCCATTCTCATCGCTTCTTCTCTATGAAAACAACCACCTGGTTCAAATTTGATGGCTGATAGGGCTATATTGCTTTGAATTTACTTCTAATTCTTCTAATGTTTCTTCCTTGCATTTATTCATTCATTCTTAAACAGATTATCTATTATCTACAAAATATGGGGGAGTGGTTTGGAACATTGTATTCCTTATCCTTCTCTATGGGCAGATTTATCTCCTTGCCCCAGCAGAGTCAGGCTTGGACAAATGACTTGCTCTGGTCAATGAAATATAAGTGGAAGTGACAAAACACTTCCTAGTAAAAATGTGTAACCATCATCAGGTGGTTCTACCTTCCTTCTGTTTTCTTTTAGCTGATTCCCAAAATGAAGGTAGCACGGTAGAAAGCCAGAGATGTTCCACAATGGCTTGGATGTGAGTGAGAAACAATCTTTGTTTTTACAAGTCAATGAGACTTTGGGGTTTTTTTTGTTACCATGGCATAATTTCACAAAATATGACAGTTACAGGGTTTCAAAGATGAAAGAGAAATGCATCTTATATACAAAATGGTTTAGTAAAAGTTATACAATAAAGAGATCTCTTGTATGTGGTGAGAGTTAAAGGCACAAGTTTTAGAGTCAGACAGCCCAGGTTGGAAATATACCTCTCCCATACAAGTTGGGCTAACTTTCATGAGTTATTTCACCTCTTGCAGCCTCAAAAATGTAGTTCTTAATTTGCTGGGTTGTATGAGGAAGGGCTGAGATAATATACCACGTGTACAGAACAAGATACAATAGTTTGCACACGGGAAGTGCTCCATCCAAGTTATGAACCATTCAAAGCTATTTAAGGGAACCCATCATGGTCTTGTGTCCTTTCGTGAGATAAATTTTACCGCTTATTACTTCCAGTAAATGACCTTGTAGTGTTAATCAAATAAGAAGACAATGTGTAGAATGTTACAGAGTTTATAAATACTTTTCACTTCACAAACTTCTCCTGTGGCCTTGCATCAACCCAGTGAGATCAGTAGGTTAACGATACTTCAGTGAAAAGATAGGGGAATTGTGGCTTCTTGAAGTTTGTTCCAACAGGCAGAGCTGATAGGAAAACCTGACATCTTAACTCCAAATCCTATGCTTTCTTTCATCTCACTGAATCTTACTGTCTCTGAAAAAGGAGGTCTTCCATTATACTGGATGGATCAACTATACTGGAGGGATAAGAATGTATCCCCCATAATCAGCAGCAAAGCTCAACATCTAAGTTCTATTAGAAACCCTCACTGATGCGTCTAGAAAATAATTCCTCATGTGGGCTTGCTTCTCTCTTTTCCGTTGTAAACCTATGTTGGCAGAACTGGTCTTGATAATCAAAAGGTCATTTTCCTTTGCAAAATCTCCCTCCAGCCATTCTTTGACATTTAATTTGCTGTAGTCCACGATCATGTGATTATTCTTAATTGCAATGTGGAATCTTACAGTATTGTGGAGTTCATCCAGAAATCTCATTGTTTTCAATACACACATAACTTTTAGAAGAGATTAGAGCAAGAAATGTCTTCTTAAGCTTAGAAAATAGGAATTTGGCATGCAGATGTTTTTCTCTAAAAATATATTATCCTAACTCTCCAAGGTCTTACTGGATTCTGAAAAATCAAAGCTTACAGATACATCACTGAAATCGTAGAAACAAGAGAAGCTTGTTGATGGATTCACGTCTGTAAGCACAACTTGTCTAGAATGTTAGTATTCACACAGAAACGTATGCATCTAAAACCGAACTTTTATTGAGTTGGCCAAAAAGTTCCTTCAGTTTTTTTAATATTAATTATTTATTTTTATTTATTTCTTTATTTTGGCTGTGCCAGGTCTTAGTTGCGGCACGCGGGATCTTCGTTGGCGGCATGCATGTGGGATCTAGTTCCCCAACCAGGGATCGAACCTGGGCCCCCTGCACTGGGGGCATGGAGTCTTACCCACTGGAAAACCAGAGAAGTCCCTCCTTCGGTTTTTAAATAAAAATAAAAGATACGTTTTTCATTTTCACCAAGAACTTTACAGAACAACGTATTCACCGTTTTGTTCCACTACCTTCTGCCATTTTTCAGGCAACTTCATAATTCCATCTTCCCAAAACTTTTTATCTTTTTGAGCAAAGAACTGTTCCAGGGGCCTTTTACAGTCTTCCAGGGAATTGGAATTTTTTCCATTAAGAGAATTTTGTAAAGACCGAAATAAATGGAAATGCAAAGGTGCAATGTCCGGTCAGTACAGCAGATGAATCAGAACTTCCCAGCCAAACTGTAACAGTTTTTGCCCGGTCATCAAAGAAACCCGCAGTCTTGCATTATCCTGATGGAAAATTATGTGCTTTCTGTTGACTAATTCTGGACGCTTTTCATCAAGTGCTGCTTTCAGTTGGTCTAACTGGGAGCGGTACTTGTTGCGGTCTTGCGTTATCCTGATGGAAAATTATGCATTTTCTGTTGACTAATTCCAGATGCTTTTCGTCGAGTGCCGCTTTCAGTTGGCCTAAGTGGGAGCAGTACTTGTAGGAATTAACCGTTTGGTTTTCTGGAAGGAGCTCATGGTAGAGGACAACCTTCTAATCCCACCATATACACAACATCACCTTCTTCGGATGAAGACCCGCCTTTGGTGTGGTTGGTGGTGGTTCATTTCGCTTGCCCCACAATCTCTTCTGTTCCACATTGTTGTACAGTATCCGCTTTTCATTGCTCATCACAATTTGTTTTTAAAATGGAACATTTTCATTACGTTGAAGTAGAGAATCACATGCGGAAATACGGTCAAGGTTTTTTTTGCTTAACTTATGTGGAACCCAGACATCAAAGCGATGAACATAACCAAGCTGGTTCAAATGATTTTCAAAGCTTGATTTGGATATTTTGAGTATGACGGCTATCTCCTGCGTGGTATAACGTTGATTGTTCTCAATTAATGTCTCAATTTGATTGCTATCAGCTTCAACTGGTCTACCTGACCATGGAGCATCATCCAGCGAGAAATCTCCAGCACGAAACTTTGCAAACCACTTTGGACACGTTCTGTCAGTCATAGCACCTTCTCTATACAGTGCACAAATCTTTCTTTTTTTTTTTGCGTTTCAGTTGCATTTTAACCTTCCTTGAAGTAATACAACATGATATGCCAAAAATGTTGTCCTTTTTCTTCCATCTTCAATATTAAAATGGCTACACAGAAATTCACCAATTTTGATAAGTTTTTTTTAAAATGCATGCTGATATGACAGCTGTCACAATACAATCTAACAAAACTGTTTCGAATGAAGTTAAAGACAACTAAGCGCTACTGGAGCCATCTTACAGAAAATACCGAACAAACCTTCTGGCCAACCCAACAGCTAAGCCAATACTAATGTATATTTTGAACTTAAGATATAATGAATTACTTTTCTTTTGCTCTTTTGAAAAAAACTTTCCTGAACAAGTACAAATTGGTTCACAACCAAAGCATTCCTATGCCATATTTATTTCAACTGTATTTTTGAAGTAGAACATGCATCAATAAAAATCCTTCATGAGAATACTGAGGAATAAAATTTGAACAGCAATTTAATGGTTTAGTATGTTAATATGTTGGCCTGAGGAACTGTGCAACATTCAAGTAAAAGTCAGAGGTTCACTGTTGGACAATAAAACCATAATCCACGTGGATCAGTGAAGCGCTTGTTCTATACGAGAAACCACAATTCTGCTGAATTTGCAGACGCTGTTATCCCTAAGCTTCAAAAGTAACAACGTGATCAAAAACTGGGCAGAAGACCTAAATAGACATTTCTCTAAAGAAGACATACAGATGGCCAACAGGCACATGAAAAAATACTCAACATTGCTAACTAGTAGAGAGAAATGTAAATCAAAACTATGAGACTGCACCTCACACCAGTCAGAATGGCCATCAACAAAAAGTCTACAAACAATAAATGCTAGAGAGGCTGTGGAGAAAAGGGAGCCCTCCTACACTGTCAGTGGGGATGTAAACTGGTACAGCCACTATGGAGGACAGTATGGAGGTTCCTTAAGAAACTAAAAATAGAGCTACCATATGACCCAGCAATCCCACTCCTGGGCATACATGTGGAGAAAACCATGGTTTGAAAAGATGTATGCACCCCTATGTTCACTGCAGCACTGTTTACAACAGCCAAGAGATGGAAGGAACCTAAACGTCCATCGACAGATGAATGGATAAAGAAGATGTGGTACATGTATATAATGTAATATTACACAGCCATTAAAAAGAATGAAATAATGCCATTTCCAGCAACATGGATGGCCCTGGAGATTAGGATATTAAGATTAAGTGAAGTAAGTCAGAGAGAGAAAGACAAATATCATATGATATGGCTTATACGCAGAATCTTAAAAAATTATACAAATGAACTTATTTACAAAACAGAAGCAGACTCACAGACTTAGAAAACAAACTTATGGTTACCAAAGGGGGAAGGTGGCAGGAAAGGATAAATTGGGAGTTTGAGATTGACATATACACACTACTGTACTTAAAATAGGTAATCGACAAGGACCCACTGTATAGTACAGGGAACTCTACTCAATTTCTGTAATAACCTAAATGGGAAAAGAATTTGAAAAAGAATAGATATGTGTATATGTATAACTGAATCACTTTGCTGTACAACTGAAACTAACACAACATTATAAAATAAAAATTTTTTAAAAAGTAGTGTACAAAACATTAGAAAAAACAAAATGAAACAAACCCCCCAAAAAGATCTTGTGTTCTCACCATACACACACACACACACACACACACACACACACACACACGCCCAGAGGTAACCATGTGAGGTGGTGGATATGTTAAGTAGCTTGATCGTAGTAATCATTCCACTCTCACCATACACACACACACACACACACACACACACACACACACACACACACACACGCCCACAGGTAACCATGTGAGGTGGTGGATATGTTAAGTAGCTTGATCGTAGTAATCATTCCACAATGTATACATGTATCAAATCATCACATTGTACGTGTTAAATATATACAATTTTTAACGATCAATTATACCTAAATAAAGCTGGAAAAATTTTAAAAACAGAAGAAAAAAAAAAAAAAAGAACTAATTCTGAGGCCCTATTGTTACCTTTTTGCTCCCACCAACAAAATCAATGAATACTTCCTCAGAATTACTAGGGAAGATGTTGCTGCTTTTAAGAAGACATCAAAAGGGGCATTTTTTCTCATTAAATACCTTAAGTAAATTATTAACTTCAAAAGTAAACAAAAACAAATCCAAAACCAAACGAAACCAAAACAAAAACCAACCTTGCCATTCTATCATGAACACAGATCTTCTATTGCTACTTTGTTTTACAAGTATATCTCCTTCTCAAGAAACAGGACATCTTACTGGTTTGGACGTTTGCCAAGGCCTAATTCTCTCCATTATTTGCTTAGTTTGTTCTACCCACTGTAGGGAGTTTTCAAAAAAAGCATGGGAGGTAAACACAAGATCTTAAAATGGGCAAGAAAACTCAACATCACCATTGACCTGTTTCTCTATGACTCGACTTGAAGCAACGGCAAATACGTGTTTGGGTTTTTTACAGAAAATGAGAGGCACATTACACAATTACATTTTTTGAACATTCTCCTCCACTTTCTGTAGTCCAAATCAAAAGCAGTGACCATTATGTCCATACTGGGCTGGAAGCCTAGCCTTGCCACTCAGAGCTCCAGGATCGCAGCCATCAAGCATTCATCATGTCTGACCAGAGAGTCTGGGCAACTCGCAAGGCAGTTTTGAGGTGGTGATTCACCGAACTACAGGAAGCCCTCACAGCAGTGCGTTTCTAGAACTCTCAATTTTAGCCTCATCAGTGGTAATTTACAAGTGATTTAATGGTGCTGAATCATGGGCCTGCTTCAACATTTATGAGTAGACATAAAAAGTTATGACAATTTCACAGCAGAAAATGAATATTAATATTAAAAATAGGCTTGACTTTTAACTGATATTCCATTTCTGAGATGGTGGGTTTTTTTTTCTTTTTGGGGGCATACTTCCTTAAAAGCCAGGCATGAAGGAGAGAGATGAGAATGGCAGACACAGAACAGTTCAGGGCACTGACAACGAAGACCAGTGCCCTGTTGGGAAATGGGTGTTTTCCAGTTAAAACAGCTGTTTCTGCCAATTACGGCCAAGTTTCTTAATCACTTGTCCTTTTTCTCTTCATCTAATAGTTAAAACAAAAAATACGTCAAGAGGGATGGGATAGGGAGGGTGGGAGGTAGACACAAGAGGGAGGGGATATGGGGATATATGTATACGTATAGCTGATTCACTTTGTTATACAGCAGAAACTAACACAATATTGTAACTCAATTATACTCCAATAAAGTTGTTAAAGAATTGTCAAGATAGTACTTATGGCCGTGAATATGTTGCAGATATCGAACAAAAGTTATCTCACAAATTATAATCCAGTGCATGACAAAGTAGATATACATTTAACTCCATCTGTATATCGTGTTAAAGTTATATAAAATTATTCCTGAAAAAAGTGTTAAAATTGCCACTCACTGAGGAACAATAATTTAAATGGGAGGTTTAAAGTGAGAAATAAGCTATTTGTATTTGTTCTGTAAAGATAAAGACCTTCTCTGGTTTAGGGTCATCTTTTCAGATACAGAAGCCCTTGTTAGTCTTGGTTTTGCGATTTGGGTGCTGGCTTTGCTTGACCTAATTATCTCTGTAGACGAGGTAAGAGGACTCAGCAGAGAAGAGAACACTCTACTGAGAGAATTATGTGACATCAGTTTGATAGAGTTCACATAGTGTCTCATGATATAATGGTTGGAGGATGGTAGAGGCTAGTGAGAAAAGAGAAGAAAAATAATGTCTTGACAAAAAAATTTCAAGAATGGTATGGGAAATGGATCCAGAAAAAATAAGACATTAACTAGTAAAGGACAAACACTGAAAAAAAGAGAGAGAAGTTACTCAATTATGGCAAGAGTTGTTATTCAGATAAGAATGGAAAAGAGGAAAATAAATTCCTACACACACACACACACACACACACACACCCCAGTGAGGGTATTTATAGTGGGAAGCTACAAGGAATACAGAATCTGAAAAAAGGATTTTACAACGTAAACTAAGAACTGACTGTGAGAACAGTCTGAAACTTTAGAGAAATACAAATATATTACATATTTAAATACACATTTTCCTGGTTTTTGTCCTGTGAGCATATTTTTATATACACGGTAATAGGTAATCAGTCAAAATGTACAATACTTGCCTTCAAGGCCACACCCTGGGAAAATCCCCTTTGCCTCCTTTCACAATTCAACAGGTGGAAGAAGTGTCCTCTCATGGAAAGATAAAATGAGAGAACCAAGGAAAGATCAAAGGAGGTTCTTCAACCATTTACAAACACAATCTGAAAAAGTGGAAAGTGCCATTAGCTATTTATTTTTTGAGGGATGGAGGTTCTACTGTTCTCAACACTATGAAGGAAAGGTGGCAAAACTCCTAGTCTCTCTGGATCAGGGTGGACTAACGACTCCGACACTCAATTCCAATATGGGGGCGGAGTTCCTCTCCAACAAGCAATCCTGTGGACACCAGCTGGGTGTTCTACAATTCGACTCAATTCTGACACTATCTACCCAAAGACAGCATTAGATCCCACAGTTTGAGAGCTCCGTTCCACCAGCCTGCTCGCCCTCTCCCCATTTCAGACGCCAGACACAAGTCCAGGTTGACACCTGGGCTTCTGAAGGACTAGCTGGAGACTGGAAGTTCCAATGACCCTGCCTTTAGGTTTGACTAATTTGTTAGAGTGGCTTACAGAACTCAGAGAAATATTTTACTTACCAAATCACCAGTTCATTATAAAAGGATATAACTCAGGAACAGACAGACGGAGGAGGTGCGGAGGGCAAGGCCTGGGGAAAGGGCATGGAGCTTCATTGCTCTCCTGAGCGCCCCACTCTCAGAGCAACTCCATGTGTTCACCAACCTGGAAGCTCTCCGAACCCTGTCTGTCTGAGTTTTTGCGGAGGCTTCATTGATCACAAGCATGACTGATCACCTCATTCTCATTGGCCATTGGCAATCGATTCAACCTCCAGCCCCTCTCCTCTCCCTGGTGGAGGGGCTGGAGGTGGGACTGAAAGTTCCAACCCTCTAATCACAGGTCAGTTCCCCTGGCATCCAGCCCCCAGCCCTAGGAACCACACCTACATTCACCTTATAAACGTAACGAGACATCTTTATCACTCTCATCCTCAAGGGTTTTAGGAGCTCCCTGCTAGAAACCGGGACTAAGACCAAATCTGTCTTTCTTATTATCCATCACAATATCATAGCACGTTTGACTGAAAAGAGTAAATTTGAGCAAAGGCTTGAAGAGAAGGCAAGAGCAGAAGCCATTCAGGCCCAGTGTAGCAGCCAGGGCATAGATCCTAAGGCAGAGGCCTGCTTGGCAAGTTCAAGGTCAGTGTGTCTGAATTGAACTAAGCAGTAGCTGATGTAACAGGCCAGCTTCTGCAGGGCCCTGTCGATTATTCAATGTAAGGACTTTATCTTTGCTGCGAGTGAGGTGGGAAGCCACTGGCTGAATGTGCTCTTTTGATTTTACACCTCTCCTCTACTTGGATAAATTTCACAGCAAACCAAACCAAAAGTAGAAAAACCAAAAGTCCAAAAGGTAGATACTTTCATTGATTTTGTGGTAATTATTCGGGGCAAAGAAAGCCTCCCTCAAACATCCTATCTCAATTTCACGGAGTGTTACTTATTTGGGGGAAAGTACAGCAGATTCTGCTAGCTGCTCCCCAACTGCTACCTTCTCTTCGACCTCAGTAAACCAATCCCTCTTTCATGCAGTGTCAGTGTGTGCAGCTAGAAGACTACCTTTCCAGTTGTAGAACTTGGTGAGGCCATGTGGTTCAGTTTTGGTTAATGGGATTGCAGTGAAAGAACTGAGTGGGACTTTATGAAACTGGCTTAAAGCTGGGAGATGCATCCCTTTTGTACTTCTTTACTCCTTTCTCCATCCTCCTTTTCCTACTCTCTGGAATGCAGACATCAATGCTGTGGGTTCACAGGCCGTCTTAGAACATAAAGTGACCTTGAGATTGGAAACACTTCAATACAATGACAGAATGAAAAGTAGAAGGGGCAGAGAGACCTTTGGTGACTGCAGCGTCTATTCAAGCCTTTTCTCCCAAACTTCAGACTTCTTTTACAGGAGATATAAACTTCTATGTTTTGACAAGACTATTTTAAAATTATTACTATTATGATTGTGATCATTATCTATTACATGTAATGGAACCTAACCTTAACAGAGAGAGTTAGGGTGTTTTAGTCATAGGTCTTTTCCTCCAATAGCTTTTTATATATATATATATATTACATCTTTATTGGACTATAATTGCTTTACAATGGTGTGTTAGTTTCTGCTTTACAACAAAGTGAATCAGTTATACATATACATATATCCCCATATCTCCTCCCTCTTGCATATCCCTCCCACCCTCCCTATCCCACCCCTCTAGGTGGTC
>NC_041220.1:155610022-155699663 GCF_002837175.3 Physeter macrocephalus | reverse complement strand
CCACATCTTCTTTATCCATTCATCTGTTGATGGACAGTTAGGTTGCTTCCATGTCCTGGCTATTGTAAATAGAGCTGCAATGAACATTTTGGTACATGACTCTTTTTGAATTATGGTTTTCTCAGGGTATATGCCCAGTAGTGGGATTGCTGGGTCGTATGGTAGTTCTATTTGTAGTTTTTTAAGGAACCTCCATACTGTTCTCCATAGTGGCTGTATCCATTTACATTCCCACCAGCAGTGCAAGAGGGTTCCCTTTTAAAACATCACTCTTTGGCTTTTAAATAATACATCCCTCTCCCCTCCCCCCAAATAAGCACCGTGCCAACTACAAACTGGCACTCACCATCTACCTCTACAAGGAGTAAATCAAGAGCCCCTGCAGCTGCTGACCTTCAATACTCCCTGAAAGGAGTTCCTGGTGGAAATCAGGAATGAGGCATTCTGCGCTCTGGGAAAAACTGGCAGAACCGGTCTTCTGATAGTGAGATATTTTCAGGAGAAGAATTTATGGGCCCAATTCTTGCATTTCCTTGTATCTAGAAAAGCACTAAAATCCTTCATGGTGATGTCTGCTCCTCGTGACTAGCAGTAACCCTCATGAGACTAGCAGAAACCTTCTGCAAAAACTATGTGCTTGATTGCATGCACTCCCCCTTCATCGAAATCACACATATACTGACTTTCCCCCTAGCTCTTTGGAGCAGTTGCTCAGAGCTCTCTGAAATGCTGTCTCCTGGGCAATAGCCCTCCTTTTGCCCCAAATAAAACTTAACTCACAACTCTCACGTTGTGCATTTTTTTTTCAGTCGACAACCACAAATTTAGAAAATCTCTTCCCAGGGAAAAATAGAGTCAGTTCAAACAAAGAGCACTGCTTATAATTAAGGACAACTCGAGTGGTGGACCATGGAAGTAGGGTTCAAGACAAAGACTGGAGACTAATTAGCTGAAAAGACCATAGAGAGAGTGGTCCTCTCTATCTGCTGTACAGGATGCCTGCAAGATGGCTATAAAGATGGCTGGCTGAAATGAATGCAGTAAGCAGAATCAGAAATTCCAATTGGAGGGACTTCCCTGGCGGTCCAGTGGTTAAGACTTCACCTTCCAATGCAGGGGGTGTGGGTTCGATCCCTGGTCAGGGAGACAAGATCTCACATGCCTCGCAGCCAAAAAAACCAAAACATAAAACTGAAGCAATACTGTAACAAATTCAGGAAAGACTTTAAAAGTGGTCCACATCAAAATCCTTTAAAAAAAAATTCCAATTGGAGAAAAACACTATGTATTTCACCAAGTTAAGGGAGAATTACACAATGTAACATTCTTCTCATTTTCCTCCTCTTAAGACATATGAAAATGGGTTCAAGTTTTAGAATAATAGTAAATATATTATTGTGACAAGGCTTAACTATGATGTAATATAAAAGGACAAACTTATATTCAGTTCACCCATGACACAAAGTAGGTGCTTAATAAATGTTCATTTGAGATTTCACCATTGTAGCCCCAATTCATGTCATCTGTGTCCCTTTTATTTCATTCGTCAAAATAGATCAAATAAAATCTCCTGATATTTTCACAGGGCTGTGAGAATCAGAGAGAATAACAGGTATGGAAGCCCTCTAAATAAATGAAAAGCCTTTTTAATAGTAGTAGCATGATTTGTGTCAGTGCTATATTTTGCTGCATTAAGACAAAAATTAATGTTCATTCTCCAGGTCTAGCCATTCTGATACCATGATTTCAACTACTAAGAAATGACAACATTATCTTTTATTTTGAAGGCACTTAGCTTCCAAAATAATGTCAGATACATTACTGTCTGAGATACTTACAACAAGACTGAAATGTAGAGCAGCAAACTGGTTACTGTCACTGAACACTTAAGGGCAGTGAGGATCAAAGAATTGGAGCAACTTGTCCAGTTCCCCAGCTGGGAAGTGAGGATGGAAGTTTTAGATGTGATTCTTCTGATGCCAAAATCCCATATTAGTTTAATCCCATGGTTTTTCTCTCCAAACGATTCTCAGAGAGGAGATGGATGGTCCACAATCAGTTTGACTAAAAGAGGTTCTGTGAAAATCCTTTCACTCAGAATTTCAAATAGCACGGTCCACCCAGGGATCTCTGCATATCTGAATAGCTCAGCCAGGTATGAAATAGTCAGAGAATTAATTCCTTTAAGTCTTATAGTCAGGGTGCCTGGCCAACAGAGAGACAGTTTTCTGAAGCAGAGGTGGGATGTCCAAGCAGAGGGGAGGCTGACTCTAAACGGATTCACCATGGAGGGGTCAGTGGGGTGCACACTGGACCAGTAGAACTACTCAATGGGAAAAGGCTGCTGCAAGATCAGATCTGGCTTCCCACACTCATTTTAATTTATTATTTTTTTAAAATTTATTTTATTTTTGGCTGCGTTGGGTCTTTGCTGCTGCACGCAGGCTTTTTCTAGTTGCGGCGAGGGGGTCTACTCTGTTACGGCACATGGGCTTCTCATCGCGGTGGCTTCTCTTGTTGCAGAACATGGGCTCTAGGCTCACGGGCTTCACTAGTTGTGGTGCGCGGGCTCAGCAGTTGTGGCTCGCGGGCTCTAGAGCGCAGACTCAGTAGTTGTTGCGCACGGGCTTAGTTGCTCCGCAGCATGTGGGATCTTCCCGGAAAAGGGCTCGAACCCGTGTCCCCTGCATTGGCAGGCGGATTCTTAACCGCTGCGCCACCAGGGAAGCCCCTTCCCACACTCATTTTAAAAGGACATGTTTCATCTTCAATGCATCACTTAACTTCAAATCAAGTATATAAATGTTGAGCACACAAAATAGAAGCACCTTCATTTCACTATGTGCAACCTATGATCCCTGTATTTCCACGAAGACAGCAATGATTCCTATTAGTCTTTCTTGCATGAGAAACAAGCAAACCCATTTGCCTGATAATTTAGTATTTCCTAGGCATATGCCAGGAATATTATTTTCTTTCCAGCCAAAGATTTCTTAGCTCAATCAATGGCATAAATAATAAAATTCTTAAGGACCAAAACTGTACTTCTTGGTTGAATTTGCCTAAGTCCATATTGCACATTTTAGCAATGTTTATTTTTTTTAAAAGGAGCTCATTTTATTTATTGAAATGTCTCTCAGCCAAAAATTAGGCAGTATTTTTTATTCCTTGTTTTCATACAAATCCTGTGATCTTCTCATTGGCCAACAACATGAGTTCCAAAGAATAAATTTCTATTCTTCTCAGCTCTAAATGTACTTACACTTAAAACAGAGAACAAAGTTCTCAGAAATGCACAGATCATTTCATTTATCAGGAGCAGTTACTCTCAATTAATAAGTTTTAAGAGAAGTCGGTTTTATTTGGAAACAACAAGACGTTTCCACTTTGATTAACTGAGTACACAAATACTCCATCACTCCCTAGACATGCACCGTCATGGATTTAGTGGATTGTAAAGAAATTCAAGCAATATTTGCTGCATGCAGTTAAGTGCCATTCTAGAAATACCACCTTTGTAAAACAAGGGCAGTTACCACCCATGACACCTAAATACAAATGATGTTTCCCAGAAAAGGTGAAAGTAGAATTCTTGTCGAAAGGAGAGTTGTATAATGTGAAAGCAGACATTTGATGGCTATATTGCATTTAGTTTGATGAAATAAAATAGAAAAGCAACAGAGTGAAAATTAAGAGAACTCAGCGGACGGATGATGCTTATTTCTGTAGGTTGTTTTGATAAGTGCAAATATGCAATAGCCCCACATGTCACGCACTGTCTTTGTTCCTCACACAACATTTGACCAGGAAACTGTGCAGACTACAGTTCACATATTATCCCGCATGTTAGTTAACACAACAGGGCCTTGGATCCATGACGGAATTAGGCTGTA
Source organism: Physeter macrocephalus (assembly GCF_002837175.3). Classification (NCBI taxonomy): domain Eukaryota; kingdom Metazoa; phylum Chordata; class Mammalia; order Artiodactyla; family Physeteridae; genus Physeter; species Physeter macrocephalus. The sequence goes on along the minus strand of NC_041220.1, from coordinate 155,695,770 downwards.
AATGTTAGCTAATTGCTCGAGACCCAGAGAAATATGAAAAGTATCAGAGCATTACCTCATCACACTGGAAAACACCATAAAACCCTGATACATTGGTTCCATCTGAACTTGGTTTCCCCCTTGACTCAGAAAAGTTGCAGGAGGGGACATGCTGCAACATGAAACAGACTCAGAGACACAGAGAACAGACTTGTGGTTGCCAAGGGGGAGGGTGGAGGAGGGAAGAAATGGGAGTTTGGGATTAGCAGATGCCAACTATTACAGAGAGGATGGATAAACAACAAGGTCCTACTGTATAGCATAGGGAACTATAGTCAATATCCCGTGATAAACCATAATGGAAAAGAATATGAAGAAGAATGTATATACCTATGTATAACTGAGTCACTTTGCTGTACAGCAGAAATGAACACAACATTGTAAATCAACTATACTTCAATAAAATAAATTTTTAAAAAATAAAAATATAGAACTGGGGTGTTAATTTAGTAATTTTAAACCACAGGAGCCTAGTCCAGAGACTCCCTCAGATCTAGTCTTTGGCTGTTTTCCCAGTGTCACAGGCCCCAAGGGACCAGGCTGGCTTGGTGGCATTTCTCTGTTGGAGCGCTAGGGTCACGTTAGGAAGGAAAACTTCACAGGGCAGGACTGCCCATGCCGCTCCCCACACTTAGTATTCCTGCCCTCTCCCCACCAAACGCCACTAGTGCTCGCTGACATGGTGGCAGCCACATCACGCCCACAGACACTTCCAAATGTCCCCAAATGGGGCAGAACCACCCCTGGGGAAGAGCCACCTGAGCGCCTTCTTAATACCTACCATTGTGAGGTTCAGAAGCCAAAACTAAGGGCTTAGGGAGCTGGAACCCACTCTCTCCTATCAGTTTTAGCCTTGTTAATTATCTTCTTCCCACGTGAGGAATATTTATTCCCTATTCCAGGCACTCAATTCCAGATTCCCCCGAAATGCGCACCATGGACGATGTTTTGCAACATTTCAATATTTTCAACATTGCACGTTGCTACTGATTAGTGAAATGCAAAATCACTACAGTGGGTGGTGGCTAGCGTTCAAAAAATAGAATAAAATAGCAAACAGAGTTCATCACACACACTAACGACAAATACCGTTTTGTTCAATTTCGATTGTTTTATAAAGATACAATGAAATGTATTGTAAAATGTGTTTCTGACTGTGGGTCTTGATCAAAAAGGACTAAAGCTACTGGTCTAGATAACCATCTCCTTTCTTATCTTATGATTTATCTCCCTCTCACATTCTCATCCTTGAGCTCACAGACCCAAGTCACATTAGCAGTAAGAAGCCCAATCCATTGAAGAAGGCTTGTGATAAAGCATTTTCATTGTTTCAAACGAGATGCCATCAAACACAAGAACACATGAGACCAGTACATGCTTATCCTATGTGCTACAGTTTGAAAATCCTTTAGGCAAACCCTACATATACTGCTAGAAAAGAGAACAGGAAATGCTCTGCCAGTCATCAAACACTTATAGATACATACCATAGAATTTTTGGAGCTGTTGTCAAGACTGGAGAGATTGTATGTAAATGGTGCTGGAAGGTATCTTACACGTCACAGGCATTCAACCAACGATGTGATTGTTATTCGCATATGTAGATTTGCGTATCTTTTCTCTATTTCTGCCCTAGGAACTTTTTTCGACTGGAGTTTTACCCATTATTTTTGTTCTTCCTATTTTTTAAATCCCTCAAGTGGAGCAGGAGATAATCTCTATAGTATCAAATGCCCTACATCCGCGTTCTCAAACCCTAGCATGCATTACGATCATCTGGAGGGATTGTTAAAACACATTTTCTGATTCAATAGATCTGGAGAGGGGCCCCCAATTTTTCGTTGCCACCAGGTTCCCAGGTGATGCTGATGACGCCCATCCAGGGACCAACCGTAGGGAACTACTGCTCTACATGGACTTTTATGACAGCTAATGCAGTGGCCATTGCAACAGGACCAGCCAACCACATGTCATCCACCAGGAAAGCACTGGAAACAGCTGACCCAGGTTTGAAGACATGGATAAACAGAAGCTCCTGAAGGATAGAAAATAGGGACCCTATTGTCATAACTTGCCTGAATCAAACTCAGGTCAGAACATTGCTCCTAAAATGAGTGAAATATTCACTGGAGAGAGGGGAACAGGATTAAAGCCCCGTCCTCGACTCCCAAGAACTCCACTGTCTAGTAGGAAAACAAAAACACTGTATCTCCATTTTTGGACTAAGTAGCAAAGGTCAGTCTCTCTCATCCTCGTAAGAAAATATCCTCACAGGTGGTGTTGATGGTCCTCTCTGTGCAGAGTTTACCACCCCCTTTATTCCCACTTGTCAACATGAACACAGGCTCACCAAAATTAATGAAGGGCATAATTCTGCTTTTGCTTGGGAAAGAAATTTCTGTTCGGAACCTTCTCATTTTCCCTGTCCTTAGGAAACCTCAGTTTTAGGAAAGAGACCAGCTTATTCCTGACAGGTTATTCCCCCCCCACCTTTCTTCGCTTCACAAATAACCCCCAAGTACGCCCACAGGTTAATGAAAATCCTGTGCCTCTGAAATTAGGGGATGGACAGAATAATCTAGAGGGAGTTAAGGTGTACTCTGTGCCATGCTGTTGAGATATGAGGGCATCAAAACCACCAGGCGGAGAGGAAATTAGAACTTGAAAAATCAGAGGTTGACGAGCTGAGTTAGAAGTACCAATTTTTAGAAAATGGAGAAATGATGCAAATGATATTTAAGTCAAAGTTCTTCAAAGAAAGCTCATTCATCGTATGGCTGGGACACACTTATCTGGGAGACCAAAATATGAATGTGAATGGGTTCAGTCAGTAGCTCTGGGTTTGCTCTTTTCCTCAAAAAGCAAAAACATCTGCATCCCACGTTTACTTTGGAGGCACAACCGATAGTGCAAGAAAGGGACAAATAAGCTGGCCCGGAGAAGCATCAAAACCCAATTGATCAGGCTTTCATTGGCCTCCACTTCTATTAAGCTCCCTCAAAAGCTGGGGTTATTTGAGCCTTCGGATGTAACCTTCTTATAGTAAACCCACAAAACCCAGAAGTAATAAAATCATACAATTTGTCGTCTTTTGCAATTAGTGGACATTTTCATGAGGAAGCCTTTCCTGACTTCAAACTTAATACTATATCAAAATCTCAACTCATCATGTTCCCATCTCACCCCGTCTTCCCATTTCCTTATGGCATCATCATTCTCTGTTAGGTGGATAAAACTTGCAGTCGTCTTTGACTACCTTCCGCACACTTATACAACGATTCACCATAACGTATCCCCTGTTCCTTTATGGGGTCTTTCACACTCCATCCTTTCCAGGCCCACTACTACAGTAACAATGACAATAATAAAAACTATAACCGTTAACATGGAAGCTCATTACACCGTACTGGGAAACATGCCAACTGTCCACATTCTTACAGCAAAGGTGCTAAGGAGCTTTGTGTTCCCAAACAATTTTGATGAGAAATGCTACCTATTGGTCAGTCTCAAAATCTGCGGTTCCACGAAAATAATCATCTTCTTAGACAGAAATTCTTAGAGGGAGGGTCTTACCAATGAAAGGCATGTCATCATCACTGTGACAGCCTTAGCACCTGGGAGCTGACAGAGCTAGTTCTCCATTGAGTTGAGAGACCTTGTTCTATAGTTTACTCCTAGAGAGTTCATTTTTTTCACACACTCAGTTCTCAAAAATAAATCTCCCGTGTGCCTTGCCAAAGACTCTTTTCCTCCTCCCCTAGCTTCTCAGTTTGCTCCTTTCCGCCTCCAAATAATGCACAAGGCAGGGGCAACACGCCCTGCTCCATCAGCCTACCATTTTGCATCCTGGGAGTCTCCTGCTCGGGGGACGGGGAGTGAGTATGATGCTGGAAGTATTACTTGAAGGAAAGAGAAGGGGCAAAAAGCAAACTAGCAAACAAGATAAACAATGATTTCAATAGACATGTTCTTTCTCAGTTGTGTGTTTTGTGTACTTACCTATTTTTAATTTTAATATTTAGAGTTTTATAGGCCAAGCAGAGTATATAGGCTCCTGGGGAGACTTCCTCTAAATTACAGGGTTTTTTAATGTGCAATTTGGGTTTAAGGCCATTCAACTTCTCTGGACGACTTTTCAAACAAAGCCATGTAGCACTTCATGGACTTCCAAATTACGCCCTGTAGTTTCCCCACGAGGTGCCCTTCAAAGGTTGGCCAGTGTATGTTTATAGCTGTCTCCAGCTGGGCTTTCGAAACCACGGTAATGAGGAGGCTGTTCTGAAGGGGCTGCTTTCTCTCTGGATTCAAGGAAAGCTCTTTTTTTTTTTTTCTTTTTAAACAGATACACGCAAATAAAATGGAGAGGAGACCTTACCCAATGTCCTAAATGAGTCGCAGGATCTAGAAAGGAACTATTAGAACTATTGAGAGAATTATAACACAACTTTTGAGGGGGGAGTAGGGTCCTCAATCTCTTTGGTTTCTATTAGGGACTGAACGTTTTTCCCCCCTTCCTCCCCACTCCAATTCATAGGCTGAAATCCTAAAGTGATGGTATTGGTGGGTGGGTGGGGCCTTGGGGAGGTGATTTAAGTCATGAAGGTGGAGCCCTCATGAATGGGATGAGTGCCCTTATAAAAGAGACTCCAGAGAGCTCTCCCGCTTTCCTCCATGGGAGGACACAGAGAGAAGATGGCTATCTATGAACCGGGAAGGGGATTCTCACCAGGCACCTGGAATCTGCCTTCCAGCCTCCGGCACTGTGAGAAATCAATTTCTGTTGGTTACAAGCCACCCAGTCTGTGGTATTCTGCCATGACAGCCGAATGGATTAGGTTTCTTAGGTGAGAGCCTTGTGTCCCATTTCCCTTTAATCTGTTGTTACTGACCATTCAGAGCGCTGTGTAGTTTGGAGGGCACTGGGGTGGGCGCTGCGGGCACTCTTCCCAGGTTCCCTTACCTCCCTTCCTTGCGGCTTCTGTTGGCTCCTCCCCGCTGCCCTCCCTCCACCCATGTGCTTTCCTATTCAATGATCTGCAGCTGCAGATCTTCCACGCGGGGCTGGCTATCCTAGGGCCCTCGGATCTGCTTTGCCCAGTATCACAGAGAGCCAGCAGTACCCCTTAACCGATAACTGAGAGGTACAGGGAAGGTCGAGGCCCAGCTTCCCCACCACTGGTTGAGACCCATCTGTACTGTTCCTCACACTCCAGAGCCGCCCGCAGGATCAGCCTGGAGTCCCCTGCAGGACAGGGCCTGCAATTGCCCAGCTGCCTGTCTTACTCCTCCCCTCCTGTGTCCCCTCTCCAGACTCTCAGAGCCAACTCTGGGCACAATTCCTTAATAAATCATCAGAATACAAATCCTCAAGTCAGGATCACTTCATTATAGGTTGTATCTCTGTAGGGTTGCAAATAAAATATAGGACACCTAGTTACATTTGAATTTCAGATTCTGGGGGCAGGGGTGTAAAGTAAGAATTTGGGATTAACGTATACACACTCCTATATATAAAATACACAGCCAACAAGGACCTACTGTATAGCACAGGGAACTCTATTCAGTATTTTGTAATAACCTACAAGGGAAAAGAATCGGAAAAAATAGATTATATATATATATATATATATATATATATACACATATATATAACTGAATCACTGTGCTGTACACCTGAAACTAACACATTATAAATCAACTATACTTCATTTTTTTAAAAAAACAAAAAAAATGAATTTCAGATACATAACAGATTATTTAGTATAAATATGTCATATGTAATACTTGGAACATACATACTAAATAATCGTCTGAAATAAAAATATAACTGGCAACTGTATTTTTATTTTATAAATCTGGCAACATTATCTACTGGACCCTCAAAGCAACCCACTGAGATCATTATTTCCATTTTAGAGATGAAAAAACTAGTTTGGTGAAGTCTACTGACTTTTCAAAGGTCATACAGGAGTTGGCAGTTTTCTGACTCACACGTGGGAACTTTTTACTATTTTGGTTTTGTTTTTTTTTTCAGTCTCATTCTCTTAGAGCTCTGCACTTTTCAACCTCTCTGCTGGAAAAGCAAAGTTACCAAAATAATTCAAAGGAAGGTTCCGATGGCCAAAAACCATATGGTGTGCTGAACCAACTCAGAATATGACATATTAACCAATGATGCCTTACTGGGGAAATGGGAATTGTTCACGGTGGAAACATCTCATATGCTGACAGGTAACCTTCTCCCGACCCTCATACAGTATAAGTGACCCATTTTCTTTGCCTTTGAATAAGGTAGGATATAATTTCAAGGGCTACAATAGAGAAGAAAATGAAATCAGCTCTGTACTTCATTAGTTCAGGACACAAAAAGAAAACAGTTCTAGTAACACCATGGCTCTTGCTGAGATTATACATGTCTGTTTCTGTGGGAAGCAGTACAGAGTGCAGGTTGGGAAGCTCTGGCTCTGAGTTCCGTGACACATGGGTCCAAGCCCCATGACTTCCCAGCTAGATGGCTTTAAGCCTTGTTAACTTTCAAGAACTGTGAAAGGTCTGAGATTTTACTCTATTTTCAAGCTACCATGTTAGTCTGCTACAGTGCCATGTTTGCTTGGCAAAGACATGAGATTCCTGGGTCGGAGAAAAAAGAATGTATTACTTACAGCAACCAGAGTATCAGCATTTGTGCCAGTTCCAGAGCTTCAATCCCCACTGACACAAAAAAGGTCAGGTGACATCTGTACACACTGGGTTACACGACAGGGATCCTGACTTTAGGGAAGCCGAATCTTTCCTAGTGGACGGTAAAGCCTGCCTGCACTTTGTCCTGGAGGGAGCGATTATCTTTATTATACTGGACAATAAGCAAACCTGCATTTGCTCTGGATGGAGTCACTGTGACTGTCATCCAAGTTTGGTCACTATACAAACATCTTTGTAAAGATAGTTGGGAGAAAGGTAGTCAGTGTCTTTGCTCTCAAGACAATGTGGAAAGGTGAGACGCTCAGGGAGAAGAGTCTCCCACCACTCACTCATGGTTTCCTCATCTATAAACTAGGAAAAACTGTTTCTAGCTCACAGAGTTCCTCTTCACCTTCTGTTTAGAAAAATTCCTTTCTGCTGACTATTTCTGTTTCTTGCCTCCTCCACAATGGTTGTATAATTCCATGCGGCTAAAAGCAGCTGTGGAAGTAGAAAGTGCCTTGAGGGTGGCCACATAATCCTAGATTTTGTCACCCACACATTAAGCAAATATGTATTGAGCACCTACCACCTAACAAGGTTCCGTGTGACATGCTGGATTAAGCCCCGACTGTCTGGCATAATCTAACTTCTCTTATTTGAGAGACATCCTAAATCTCTGAAGATTTTTCTCTCTGAAAAAACAAAAGCTATGCTTTCTCCATATTGTTATTAGGAATGATGAGATAACAAATGAGAAACTACCTTTTTTTTTTTTTTTTTTTTTTTTTTGCAGTACGCAGGCCTCTCACTGTTGGGGCCCCTCCCGCTGCGGAGCAGAGGCTCCGAACGCGCAGGCTCCGCGGCATGTGGGATCTTCCCGGACGGGAGAAAGAACCCGTATCCCCTGCATCGGCAGTCGGACTCTCAACCACTGCGCCACCAGGGAAGCCCGAGAAACTACTTTTAAAATTATAAAGTGACGTATATGTTTACTTTTCCCCCAACACTCTTTTCAGCAAGAGCCTGGCATATAACCTTCTGAAATTAGTATTGCCCAAATTTTATTAATTGACGAGCAGAATTTATAATGACCAATGAGGTAGAACAATTTTATAACCAACACCAAACTGCACAAAGGATGACAGAGAAAGTAAGGTCATTTCATTGATAGTCTGCTCTTCCATTTCTAATTTCACAAACTCTTTGCGTGCAGTGTCAGCTTCAACTGACTTTTCACAACTTTACTGAAACAGCAGGAATAGCTGACTTCATAAGGTCATCTGAAAATCTGTGGATTGCTTTGGTGATACTCTCAGTTGTTACAAAATATGGTTGGATATAATCCAGAGAGTTTTTAATTCTTTTTAGGGCTAGTAAATCACAAAATAATAAGTCCCTAAAGACCAGAGACAGCACTGATTTAGCTATTCCTCTCCCTTATTTTCTAGGTTTGGGTAAAAGATGGATGGAAATATCCACACATTGTTTTTCAACAGTAAATTTTTGATCCTTGATTCTGAACAGAACTCACGGAACAAAATTCTCTTCTATTTTGAAATTACAGGTAACCAAGGGACTTTGAATGCATAATACGACTGGTTTCTCAGTGAAGAGTCAGAGAAGACTGAAGCTTATAAACCCTCAGGAAAGATTCACTTGAGTCTTCAGATACTTCATAGCAAAACTGCATAAAATCAAGTGTAATGGGAGCATGATGAAAGGAAAAGAGACAAAGACAGATTACCCACAACATACAGAAGGAGAGAGACCAATATCAGATTCCTCATCACAGCAGTAAATTCCAGAAGACAATGGAGTAAGAACTTTGAAGAGGTCTAAGTAAAACTGAGATAGCTCTGAGGGGGAAAAAATCTAGAACCCCAAAACAGCATTCAAGAGTAAGAATTAAACAAAGACATTTCGGACACATTAGAACTCAGAACGTTTGCCACTGATTGACCACAAATGGGGGTGGGGAGGGGAGTTAGGACTGATGCCAGTGTAACTGAAACAAATAAAAGAAGCGTGAAAGACACAAGCTGAAGAATGAATACAAGAAAATAAATTGCTAAATCTAAATAAGTACTATATAGAAAAAGTATGTGTGCTTGTGTGTGTATGTGTAAAAATAGGTTGAAATAAAAATTCTAGAATCCATGGAATACTAGCTTGAGAGGTGGGTGTAGGTCCTAGGCTGGGAAGCTGTAGGGAAGCTAAAGCATCTTGTTTGGGCGGGCAAATAATGATTAACTTTTGCTAGAAAAATATTAAAGTGTGCTTGCTTGTCAATTATAAAAAAGATAGGCAAAACATAATAAAGATGGAATTCAGAGCTTCCGAACAGTAAAAAAAAAAAAAAAAAAAAAAAAAAAAGAACAAAATTCAATCAACCCAGCAGAAATCAGAAAACAAAAAACATAAAAAGAAAAAGGATACAAGAAATAAGTCCAAATATTTTAAAAGCCCTAATAAATATGAATTAGTTAAACTCACCTACTAAAAGACAGATATTCAGATTTTTTTAAAAAATCACCTATGCATTAGGACAAAATAATTCTTTCTTAATTTTAAAAATCTGATCTCCTACCCTCTGTAATGAATCATCACAATGTGATACAAACAGAAATAAAAAGACTTCAAGTCCCAAATATTTAAAAACTAAAATATTTGTCTAAATAATTCATGGTTAGTGCAGAAAGAAAAAAATATTATACAATATTTAGAACTGAGCTGTAATGAAAAGCCTAGTTCATACCAAAATTAGAGGGATGAGCTAAAGCAGTACTTAAATGTTTCAATTATTTTTAAAAAGAGAAAGGAACTAAACATAAACTAAGTGATCAACTCACAAAACTAGAAAATGCCAAATGAAGCAAGAGGAAGAAAATGAAAGATAAAAAGAGAAGTTAAAATGGAAAAAAAACCCAACCAAACAAACCCCTACAGGGTTGTTCAATGAAGCTAATGATGTTTCTATGAAAGTTTAATGAAATAAATGAACCTCTAGAGATAAGGAAAAAAGAGAGAGAAGGCAAAAATAATAATATTAAAAATGAAGGGCATAACTATAGATGCTGTAGTGATTTCAGAAATCCTAAGAGAAAACCATATACAGTTTTAAGCCAATAAATTCAAAACCTAAGAAATAAATCTCTACAAAGAAATGAATAACTGGAAGCTTCAAGAGACCAGTGAATATAAAAACAATTGAACCAGTGGTCCAAGTTCCCACAGAACACCCACCAGGTCTCATGATTTTACTGGAGACTTTAAACTTCTACTCAAATGCTTCCTATCTTACAGTAACTGTTTTATATTGTTTCAAAAGATGTCCAGGCTGCCAACTTGACTCAAAAGGCTAGCATAACTATGAAACCAAAATCAAAGAAAAGTAACTTAAGAAAAAAAGACCGAACTTATTTATGAATTCAGACGTAAAAGTAATCCTAATCAAGGCAGAAAGAGCATTTACTATAATTTAACACCAAATCATAATTAAATTTATAGCGAACTAGGAAAGAAGGAAAATTCCTAAGGCAATAAAAGGGTACCTACTAAAAATGTACAGAAAATAACCTACTTAGCAGTTACATTTAAGATGTCTTCCAGGGAAAATCCAGAAATAGCTAAAAATAACTGCAGTCAGCATATATGCAACACTGTACTAGAGATTACAGCAAACAATGTGATTTTTAAAACTGGTAAAAGGTTTTAGGATTATAAAATAAGGGCCAATATTTTCATTATTTGATGATAATGTACTAGTTAAGATAATAATTAGAATTTATATGAGAATTCAGCATGTGGCTAATGACAAGATTAACATACAAGATCCCAAATGCCACATTCTAACCAGTTCAAATATGTAAATAGAAAAACAATTCCCTTTTCAATAGTAAGAAAAACTATTAAATACCTTGGCATGGATCTAATAAAAAATGTATGTTATGAAGGGCTTCCCTGGTGGTGCAGTGCTTAAGAATCCACCTGCCAATGCAGGGGACAAGGGTTTCAGCCCTGGTCTGGGAACATCCCACGTCGCGGAGCGACTAAGCCCGTGAGCCACAACTACTGAGCCTGTACTCTAGAGCCCGCGAGCCACAACTACTGAAGCCCGCGCACCTAGAGCACATGCTCTGCAACAAGAGAAGCCACCGCAATAAGAAGCCCGCGCACCGCAACGAAGAGTAGCCCCCGCTTGCCGCAACTAGAGAAAGCCTGCGAGCAGCAACGAAGACCCAACGCAGCCAAAAATAAATAATAATAAATAAAATAAAAATTTAAAAAAATCTTATCCATAAAAAAATGTATGTTATGAAGAAAGCATTCGTGAGGAACCATATATGAAGATAACGTAAAATGTTAACAGAAATAAAAGAAACTTGGCAGCATACTATGTTCAAGGATGAGGACAATCACATCTGTGAAAGGGACAATTCTTCTCAGTTAATTTTACTCAAATCCCAACCAAAATCTGAAAAAGACTTTTGCTGACACTTGGCTAAAGTAAATTAAAATTATCATGGGCTAGTAAATACACAAGATTGGAATGGTGGTTTTTAAAAAGCGAACTTTGTATGTAAAATTCCACATCAGTATCACAATTAAAGCATGAATGCCTGGACCTTGAGGCTTTCCCCAACATTCATGCTGTCCCTCCTCCACTGAGTAGCTGCCCTGTGCTTTGGGGATTCACCCAGCGCCAGGAGTGGCCCTGATTGGTCTAGACCTGTCAAGTCCCGCATGTGGTTTCATAAGTCAGGCCTCAGCAAATCAGGGTAAGGCCAACCGAGGCTGGTTCAGCAAAAGTTATATGACTTAATTCAGGCCCAGGAGACTGGAGAGGAAATTTCCTGGGTGCTTCTAGAAGCACTTCGCTACCTAGAGAGTTGAAGGCAGGGATGTGTTCTCTTCCTTTGATATTTTCTAGCAGGGACATACGGACAAAACTGAGCCACCATCTTGATAGCAGAGTGAGATGAGGCCTATGTTGAGAGGAGAGCAGAGAAGAGACTATCACAGGGAAACAGAATCACAACCACTGGGTTAAGCCAACCCTAAGACCCTTGATAACAATTTCTGAAATTTGTAACTTGACAAAATTATCCTCCTGGATACAATCCGAGTTAAGTATTCATTGCACGGTGTCCCTAAACAGCAATTTCTCATGGAACCTTTAAAACACAATAATTAATTTATATAAATTTATATTTATACAAATTTATTTTATATAAATTTATATAAATTTAATTTATATAAATTAAAGCACATGCACTGGAGGAACACACCCAAGTATAGAAGAAGTGAAGTAATACCAGTGTAGAGAAGGGCCTGGAGAGCAGAGGTCTACCGTGAACCTCAGAGCTTCGCTACAGGTCAGGCCCTTCAACTACTGACCTACATTATTTCTCTCCTCTACATCTGAAGCTTCTCTGCTTCTGAACACACTCTGCATTTTGTCATCTCCAAGTTTTCAACAAATTTATACTATTCTATTGACTGGGAAGGCCTCCACCCCATCTTCTCTCCACCTGTCAAGCCATCCTCATCTTGAAAACCCCGCTGAGATTTTACCTGGTTTCCCTGATTTCCCCAGGCTACCCATCTCTTTCCTTTCTCCTCCTTCAGGTTGACATCACAAAGTTGGCAATTGAAGATGTACTGCCAGGTGGTCTCTTCTGCTGTTGCTGAGACCTTTTATTTCTGCTTAACTTTTCAAATATTTGTCTTCTTTCCAAATAGATTTTAAGGTACTTGGGGACAGGAAGTAAGTCATACCTTTATGGTCCCTTGCATTTTGACATAGTACGCCATCAGAAAATATTGTTCATTGAATTGGATTTTGGGGATCATGCTTTTTGAGCCATCTGCATTCTGACCAGATTTTTCTTGCTGTTTAATATCTTCAGCCCCGATTCCACTCGTGGCTACCTTTAACTTGCCTTCAAATTGTAAAATCTGCTTACTCCCCTTGGGTCAGGTAACTCAGAAGATGCAGCTGTGAATTTTGGCCAACCCCTGGAGAGCATTATCTCCCCAGCAGCAAGAGGCCGATTCACTCTCCATGTTTTCAGATCCTAGGTAATCATCTGTACCCCAGGCACTGTTATGTCCGTGGAGGAGAGGAGATGACAATCTCTAGGCTGTCTTTATAGCTTAATCCTATTCGTCTCCTTTCCATGTCAGCAGAACCGGATTGCTTTTTGCTCTGTCCTGTTCTATTCTGCCCATAACTTTGTGTATGAAAACAAGCTCCAACATAATAAACCCCTTCCTCGCTCCTAAAACCTTACCTAGCTGCTCAACGCTGGTTTTAATACCAACAACTATCAGAGCTCCAAAGCTAACCCACGAAACTTTAAAAGACTATTTAGGATACCAAAGTATATTAATAACTCAGCAATTTACCTTGAAATCTCCCTTTTTGAAATATTGTTTACACCACCCTCTGTGGCTACTTCTCACATCACGAAGCAGAAAAATGCAGTTCATATTCTATATGTAAAACTGTAGCTACCAGTAGTTAGGAATTAACTTAAACCAGAGCTTAAAAAGACTAAAAGCTAGATTTAAGAAACCCTACTTAATCACAACATACTCATCAACAATCAAGCCATTCAAAGTGTGATCAATTGATTTACAAGATTACTTTAAAGATTCGTTCACAAAACCTCTCTATTGCACATTAAAATGTGCTTTACTGAGTATGCAGATATTTGCTTCTATTTTTATCAAAGGTTCACAAACTTTCTATTATAAGGAGCAAAAAAGGAATGAGCATGAGGCCTCATATTTCAAAAAGAAAAAAAAGCTCTTATTTAGAAAGAAAATATTCATTAGAAACATTAAAAATTGTGTCTCCTTTCATTTACACTAGATAGAATTCCTTTCTACCTCCATTTTACCCCGTTCTTCCCTGCCTCTCTACTATTTATACAACCTATTGCTCTAAAACAGTGGTTCTCAGCTGGGAGCTATTCCACTGCCCCGGCCCTGCCCCCCACCCTGGCATTTATCAATATCTGGAGGCAATTTTGATTGTCAGGATGGGAAGAAGAGGCTGCTAACTGGCATCTATTGGGTAAAGGCTAAAGATGTCACTAAACATTTTACAACACGCAGGACAGCCCCCTCACCACCATCCCCACCACACACACACACACACACACACACACACACGAAAAAGTGTTATCCAGTCCAAATGTCAACAGTGCCGAGGTTGAGAAACCCTACCTGACACCTAAGAATAAAGAAAAGCCCACTTAATATAAAGCAGTGAAGTTTAAAAATATGTTCAAGACTAAGTATATACACAGGAGAAGATATTAAAATGGAAAGATCGATGCATTTGTCTGTAGGAAAATTATAATTAGCCTTTGTATCATAATACCCTTAAATGACATGTGACAAATGGAGATAATCTATTTGTAACAAATGTTGGCAATACTGAATTGATTCCACCAAATACAAAGAGTGCTTACAAATCAATACAAAAAAGACTAACCTCCCCCAAATAAAAAGGATGAGGAAATGAACAGTTGATTCACAAAACAAAGAAATACAAATAGCTGATAAACATATTACAACAAGTCAATCTCAATAGGAATCTAATAGCTATGAGTGTTTCTCATTTAGCAAACTGGAGAACCCTATAAAGACGATATTACTTAATGCTGGCTAGGGAATCATAAATGAGATAGATGGTACGAGATCAAGTAGATACAATTTTTCTACATAGCAATTTGCCAGTAGGTCTCAAGAACTTTAAAAATGTGCAAAGCCTTTCACTCTGAAGTATCATTTCAAAGAACCTATTATGAAAGAATATTCAAAGATATGGTAAAGACTTCTAATAATTGATATTTATAATAAATAATTGAAAACAATCAATATGTCCAAAAAAGTCAGCTAAAGAAATTATGCTACTACTTATAATAACATAAGGGAACAAGATATGTTAGATGGGAACAAGAAAAAGGAAGATGTAAGATGGTATCCAGGAAAGGCTAGTTGAATGAACATCTTTATATTATGAAGTCCATATACTATGAAGAAATACTGTTTGTGAAACAAGATGCAAAGGATTAAGCATATTATTTAAAGTTCCAAAGATAACCAATAGAGGAATCAAGGATGGGCCTCTAACTATGTTGGGAAGAAGAGAATTTTAGAAAAGAGGGACCAGCATTAATGAAGACAAAGGAATGAAATGATGGCACAATGGAAGAACTGAAGTAAGTTCCACATGACCAAAGCTTGGAATGAAAAAGAGGATATTATGAGAAAAAAAACCCACAACAGCAGTCATGCAATTTTCTAGGGTGGACATCAGGGAAGTTTATAATGACATTGATTTCAAAAGCTCCTTTGTTTTAGGAAATGCAAACATTTGACAAACATCTATTGGATGTCAACTACATTTTAGGCACCAAGGAGCTTCAGCAGTGAACAAAACAGGCAAAATCCCAGTTTTCCTCGAGTTTATGTTTTGGTTTGTGGAAAGGAAGATGGAAAAATAAACCAGTACATATACGGTATGTAGTAAGCAGCCTTCTAGGATGACTCCCAATGATTTCTACCTCTGCAGAATAACAATCCATGTCTTTTTGCAATCTACAAACCCTGAGTGTGGACTGGACTTAGTGACTTGCTTCTAACAGCAGACTTCGACAGACATGATGGAATTCCACTTCTGAGATTCCATTTTAGAAGACTGTGGCTTCCATCTTCTTGGAACTCTCTCACTGTATCTTGCTTGCTCACTTTGATGACACCAGTGGCCATGTGTTGGGCTGTCCTACACAGAGGCTGACATAGCAAGGAACTGAAGGCAGCCTCTGGCCTACAGCCAGAGGAACTGAGGCTGTCAGTCCAACAACCTCTAGGAATTGATTCTGCCACCAGCCACGTGAGCGATCTTGGAAGCAGAACCTGCTCCGATTTAACCTTGAGAGACTATGGCCCCGCCAACACCTTGACTGCTGCCTTATGAGAGACCCTGAGCCAGCGAGCCAAGCCAAGCTGTGCCCAGACTCCTGACCCACAGAAATCTTGCAATAATAAATGTTTGCTGTTTTAAGTAGCTACGTTTCAGGGTAATTTGTAACACAACAGTGGACTTCTCTGGTGGTCCAGTGGGTAAGGCTCCACGCTCCCAATGCAGGGGGCCCGGGTTCGATCCCTGGTCAGGGAACTAGATCCCACATGCACATCGGAACTAAGAGCTCGCATGCCGCAACTAAAAAGATCTCACGTGCCGCAACTAAAAGATCCTGCATGCCACAACTAAGACCTGGCACAGCCAAATAAATAAATAAATATTTTTTTAAAAAACAAACAGTGGACAACTAAGACAACATTCTGGATGTGAAGTACTGTGGATAAGATAAGGATAAGGAGTTCAGCGGTTGCTGGATTGGGAGTGGGGCTTCTATTCTATAAAGAGTGGTCAGCGGAGGCCTCGCTGAGCAGCAGACAATTGCGGGTAGGACTGAAGACAGTGTGGGTAGAGGCTATGCTCGTATCTGAAGGAAGTGCTTTCCAAGAAGAGGGAACGGTAGGTGCAGAGGCCTGAGCCAGACACAAGCTTGAAATGGGCAGCTCTGCCACCAGTTGGTCTAAGACAAATCCGGAGCCCAAGTCACGGAGGGCAGGGAGGGGCCCTTCAGCTCTGCTCCGCCTGATTCTCCCTGTGAGCGGACCATGGGCCTGGCTTGTCTCATTGAGCTCGAGGTAAACAGTCTCTCCCTGGCAGAACTGGCATCCTCAAGAAAGTGAAAGCGTCAGACCAGATAAGGCACAAAAGACATATTCTAAAGGTATTGGTTTTTTGTGTTTAAAATGACTTCATAGGGACATGGGTAAGTAAAAATTGCTTCCTACCAGGAAACAAATTTAGCAGGTAAGGCAAAATTAGTGTAGAGTCAAAATGATCAACCGGGCAGTTTATTATAGGTGATTTTGGGTATCACAACCATGTATAGTCATTCTTAAATACACTAAAACCTAAGAACCACTGAGTAAGGAAAAAAGGGTGTCTGTACTCCAAAGTCAGGGCAGGCCTTTTGAGATAACCACCAAATCCCACGGACAATGGAAATAAATAGAAAATTCTCAACTGTTCCGATTTACCTATTTGATTTACTCTGTTCTGTTTTAGTTAAATATTAATGCAACCTGAAGGCACGTTAGTTTCATGAGATATGTGTAAAACATTGGGCGCTGCACCTCACCTCGCGTATAGGAGGTAGTCAATAAATGTTTCATGGGTTTGAATCTAAATCTTGCTTGAACAGACTCACATTGATATTGTTATTCAAAAAGTTGTTGAGAAGAACAAGACCACCTTCTTCCTCTCATGCCATCAGATGTCACACATCCTTTGACACTGGTCTCAGGAACCATTATCTATTCGTGTGGGATGCATTTTATTTGGCTTGTAATCTATGTCTTTTTCCCTCCCAGACTCCTTGGAGCAGAGAACATACTTATATATGCATTTCTAAAGCCCTCCAAATTGCTTGGCACATAATAGGATTTCATTAAATAGTTGCATAAATGAATGAATAAATTGTTTGAAGATATGTTCCTAAAAGCCAAAATTGAGGGTCATGTCTCTCTTAAATATAATGTTTAAGATGCAATTTGATTTGTAGCTCAAGGATAAGACTGAATTTCTCCTTGCAATTTGGATATAAATACTCCTCTGAACCCTGAGTGTTACGGAAATATTTTTCTAGGAATGTAAATAGCAGCAGTCAAATGCTTCAGAGAATGGTTTCCATCTAAAAAAGACTTCAATAATGTCATCTGTTCCTAAAGATGAAGAGATGTTTGAAAATAACACTTAACAAATTTAAAGATGAAAATAAAGACTGAGGGTAAATGAACTGGCCATAAAATAAAAATGTGAAACTCAAAAGGTTAAGTCATTAATCAGAAAGAGGGTACAGAAACAACTTACTGTCCACCTTGTCATTCAGAACATCAATTTCCAGCTGCTGGTGAAGCTGGCCTTGGCATGAGAAGAGGCAAAACCAGGAATTAAGATAAGCATTGCCCTTGTCTTTTAGAGGGCTATCATCCAAATAAGAAAAATCAACCATCCATTCACTGAGCATATATTAATTGAGCACCCACTATAAGCAAGGAACTCTGCTGTCATTGAGGATTCAGAGGTAAATAAATAAGATGATGTCTTTTCCTCCAGACTTTCCCATCTGGTTTGGGAGACTCGTGTGTAAAAAATAAACAATGGGATTAAATAGAAGGCAGGGCTAACTGCCAAGAGTTAGCGAACTCAAAGCATGAAACTTGGAAGATGCACGTATTTTCCTGAAAGTCACATTCAGTACAAGTTTTCGTCGAGCTGTCAAAGTGCAAGGCAGTGTTGAGATTTGTGAATGTCTGGATACGGAAAGAATACAGAATGAATTATCATAGAATTATGGGAAATGAGGCAGTAAGAACAACCCTTGGTTTTGTTCCATTTCACTCTACTCCACTAATTTACCCCATGAGGCAGGTACAAGACAACTATTATCGACTGAGAGTCACAGTACAGAAAAGGGCATCAGAGTCGTACTTTCAAGATGGCAGAGGAAAGACATTACACCCTGTACTTTTGAAAATTAGTTAAAAACAATACTAAGAAACAGAGCACAACCTCCATCAACTCTGGAGCATCTATACTCCAAACTACAGAAATCAAGTGGAGGAAAGCCAAATGCACTTCGCAGAGAAGAAAAAGGTTGAAGCTAGGTGCTTTGGTTGAGGGGGTGGGGTGCTAATGGTAGAAGCAAGCATTTAAGCTCGTCAGAGCCCCCAAAAGCTTTAGGATTCAGAGGCACCATTTACAATGGAAGGAAGGATGAGCCAGCAGTCTGGAAAGAGGGTACTGGATTGGCATCAGTAGAAAGTTCTTTTTTAAGCTGGCTTGCAATCCCCACTGAGTGTAGCCAAATGACAATTCTTTCTCAACCAGTGGAGAAGCCAGGAGGTTTTCCCATAGAAGAAACAGAAACTGAAACAGGATTTAGTTTATAACTAAATCAATCCTCAGAGAGCTGAGAGAAGATATGATAGCCATGTACGCTTTCTTAGGAAAGAGGATGTGCTCCATCAAAATGAGAGAGTAAACCTATGCAGAAAGAACATGGGATTCAGGAGAAACAGAGGTCCCAGCATCAGAGAAGGAAATGAAGAAAATTATTAGGATGATGACAAAATGAGAGCTACCTTAAAATAAGCGCTCAGAGTAGGCCTAATGAAAAGCCGCCCAAGATTGACGGAGGTGTGAGGAATACTCAGGAAAACAACAGAAACTGACCTGCTGGGCTCTGGGGGAAATTGTGTTGAAAGGTGTTTTAAGGAATTATGGGGGTTGTATGAAGACTTTTCCAGCTGGTCAACAAACAAGCAAAAAAAACTAAAGCAATCGTTAAAACAAATCAATTATTCAAGAAAGGAAATGTAATCATAATGTGAAACCTAGGCTAGCAAGGAATGATATTTACACCATCATCATAATAAAAAACACTCTAAAAAAAACCCCACTCTGTACGGATTTAACAAAAAGTTAAAATGTGATTAAAATCTGTCATAATAAAAAGTCCACAGATAATGTCTAAAATTAGACACATAAAAAATTAGCAATTTATGATTATTTTTAAAAATATATTTCTAAATAACAGAAGAAATAAGCCAACTTAAATGTATTTGGCCCCAGGGAGCAGGCAAGGCAGGGGAAGGAGGTAACAGACTTTGGTTTTCATGTCATAAGCTTTTTAGCACCATCAGGCTTTTCAAATGATTTCTAAGTAAAATTGTGGTTAAAAGTAGAATCAATGGCATCTTCTTCCAGACAAAGACTCACATAAACCCCTCTTTCTGGCATGTGCAACCTCCACTGGTGATTAGAGACGGAACCTGGATACAGAGTGGTTTCAAAACTGGAGGTTGGCAAGCCCTTGGCAATATCCCAGGAGACTAGCACCATCACCCTGCCTCCCCCTTTGGAGCCCCAAGGAGACCAACCGGCTTCTTGATTCCGTTTACTCTTGCACGGTTGTGTTCTACTCCAGGCTTTTCTCCATCCCTAGATTTTCATCATCACTCATCTACTCATCTTGTACCGTCAGCTTGAAGTGATTGCACAGCACTGGTCTCCTTGCGTGCAAACTGGCCCGTGTCTTGATTTCAGCCAGCAAAATTCTGATTGTTTGATTGTTTGTTTGTTTTTACCAGACAGACAGAAAGATGAGGATAGAACTGGGAGAGAAAAAGGGCTCATTATGAATATGAAATTTTGTATTAAGGAGATACAATATTCTTATGCAGTGATAAATTACTAGAAGTGACCTTTCAGCAACCAATTAATTGTCCTTTGCATCAAAACAAAGTTAAGTTCTAAGGTGTTTACATATCAGTGATTTCATTGTATACACATCACGATAGCTAATGTTTATATTATGCTTATAATGTGCCAGACATTGTCTTAAACATTTTACATATATTAATTTAACTAACCCTCACCTTCCCATCTACAATATAAGGACTGGTATTATACCCATTTTCAGAGAGATTAGACACAGAGGAGTTATGTAACTTGCCTGAGATCACATAGCTAGTGACAGCCAGGATTCTAACCCAGGCAAAAAGCACCGAACTCTATGGCTAGGAACCCCAAGGAGCAGAGATGGGACTGAAGACACTTTATTTCCAAGACTGAAATGTAAGCCAGAAGAGCGGAATCTGAGAGATGGTTTCCAGAGGAGCTGAAATGAACAGTCAGACTGACACGAGTGCTCTTCATGAGCAAGCATCAATCTGTCATTATGGAAGGGCTATCACCCCTTTTATTTTTCTCACTTTCTGGTATTTTTGTTTCCTTGTTTTTGTTTTGCTTGGGGTGGGCTGGGGTCAGTTTACTTTTCTCCAGTGCTCTCTCCTAAGGCCGATTAAAGGCAGAGAAAGGAGGGTGGCCCACAGAAGTCCTTCTTGGGGTAAGCAGCTCTGATGACAAAGAAAAAAAGCCCTAACACGAGAAACAAGCCTGTCCAGACTGGCTCCAATTAGGTCATGGATTTCAGGACTCAGCCTTCTCTTTGTATAAGCTCTTTCCCTTTGCCATGGCTAATCAACGGTCAACTGGCAATACTTGTCTCTAAGGTGAAGGGCTGGTTCCCAACTATCTCTCAGGCCCACTCAGCCCAGGGTCAAAGATTCTGGAACCACTGGCAGGGTGGTAGAGGCCATCTTATCCACGGCACTCAGGATCAACGTGACTCAAGAGGAGTTATCTTGTTTCTATAATGCATTCCTCCCAATGCCACATGAGAATACTGACAGAAAACCTAACTCCATATTCCTTCCAGATACAGGGACTAATCCCTCTAGCCTGGGGACCACACAGTCTTTCTCAAGAGATAGTTATTGCCAAAATGTGTTTTTAAATAAATGTGCTCAAGTGACAGAGTCATAAGGTATTTATGATTTGAAAAGTAACTTGCTATAATTTTTAATGACTTACTATATACAGAAAATCACTTGCTGTTGAGAACATCAAAAATTACCCGTTACAAAATGTCAAATCTTCAAAAAAAAAAATCAAATTTCATTGACAAAGAGTATATACACAATTCTCATGACTCTAATGAAATTACATGGCTAGCACCCTCACACATCAAAATAAAATAAAGTCCAATGGAACTTGAGAGTAAAACAACCACACCAAGGGGGCAAGACTGTATCCAGGAACATTAGACCAGGACTTCTCACCCTTGTCACTCTTGACATTTGGGGCTGGACAATTCTTTCCTGTGGGGAGTTGCGCTACACACAGTATAAAGTGTTTAGCAACGTCCCTGACCTTGACCCACAGGACGCCAGAACTCCCCATCCACCCACCTTCAGCCCGGACAACCAAAATGTCTTCAGGCACTGCCAAGCCTCCCCTTGGGGGCAAAACTGACCCTGGGCGCGAACCACTGCTGGAGACATAAAGAATGTATCAGCTGTTATCAGGAAATTCTTAAATACCAATTCTAATTTTATAGAACAAATTTACTCTATAATGTGATGATGACAGATTCATTCAGTAGTGAACAGGAAATATGACTTCGGTTGACTGGCAATTTCTTATAACTTTCAAAATTGCTCTGACAACTTGATAGAAGAACATCATGGAATACAAAGCAAAAAAGATTCACCAGGAGGAAGGTGGCATTTCTTTGAGGAATGTGGTCTGTCTAAACAAATAAAGGCATAAAGAAACCCAACTAAGCATAAATACAAGCTCAGTAGATCCCTCTGTCTAGCAAAGAAGGCAAGGCTCTAGTTGATTTTTCTTGATTCTGTCTTCCTGAATCATGGCAGAACAAGTGCCTAATTAGCTACAAAGGGAGGATCTCATTAAAGCGGTCTAGGAATTTTCTTTTAAAGAGAGACTTCACATATTCAGTCTATAAAAACCTCCTTTGGCATCTTAGTCAGCTGGGGCTGCTGTAACAAAATACCATAGACTGAGGGACTTAAACAACAGACAATTATTTCTCATAGTTCTAGAGGCTGGAAGTCCAAGATTAAGTTGTTGGCAGATTTGGTTCGCCTTAAGAAGCCTCTTCCTGGCTTCCAGAAGGCCACTTTCTCACTGTGTGAGTTTGAGAAGTTTGAGAAGCACTGCTCTAGAGAGTCCAACTTTATCATTTAAGACGACATTGTACAGACTCTTTTGTGGTAACAACGAGAAACATTTTCTTGAAAATATTCTTTTTAGAGTTTCTTGGAAAATATGAAAAAATATCTTTTAAAATGAACTCCTGATATTCCAGGAAGAGCAGATTGTATACAAAAAGCAACAACAGGAAACAAGATAAACAGAACTGGTATAACAACGACTAAGTTAAGCCTTCACTGTAAATGTTCTTCAAAGGAAGATATTTCTGGTTGGATATTTCACATTGGGCAGAACTCTATGACAAGGGCCATACCTCAAGCTCAAAGCAAAACTGCTCTCTGACCAGTTACTGTACCCAAGGTGGACACTGCCCCTCATTTTTTCATGGTGATGCATTTCAAATCTTCCACACAAACATTCAAAATGCTATGTTAGCATTAACAAGTAATTAACACGTAATTAATAAGTAACTAAAAACCTGAGTGGGCTTGCATTCTTCCTTTCCTTTCCTCCCTCTCTCTCTCTCCCTTCCTTCCTGTGCCTACTGACAAGTCTATGTGGTCTGGGAATTTGTGATGTGAGACTATTGGGACAGAAGCTGAAAGCAGCTCTTTGTCCCTTTCCTGTTTGCCCATTTCTGTTCCCCTCTAACCTTGAAAGAACCTAATTATAGGAACGAGATCACTAGGCAATTTAACCTAACTCCTGACTTAGGTTCTCCTGAATGCACACCATGTCTAACCTGTTGATTCCGTTCCTAGATTAAAAGAAGAACGAAGAACTAAGTAAATGACTAGTCCTCTACCCCCATAACACCCTTAGCAATCCCGCAGGCAGATCACGTGGGCAAGAGAACATCTGAAGAGAGAGTCAGCCAGTCTGCACGCAATGGAGACTGAAGCAGAATCCAACCTCTTGCCTTGATGATTCACTAAGGCCCACCTCTCCCCCAGCCACCCCGCTCCACCTTTTTCCCTTTAAAAACTGTCCTGGCTGAGCAGAATCTTAGAAGCTGGTCTCAGGACATGAGTCCACCTTCTCCCCAGATTGCCGGCTTGTCTGAATAAAGCAACTTTCCCTTCTGCTGACACTTGCCTCTCAAATTACTGGCTTTTGAGCGGCGGACAGTGGCACCTGAGTTCAGTAAGAAAGCTTTGTCGGGCCTCGTTAGGTGTCCTTGCACGCTAGCACCATGGGTTGAGATTTCTCTTATTTGAAAATAATGAGTCAAAGTTCAATGCACAAGGTTAAAGAGCATCAATAATTAGTAGGCAGTTAGCTCTACAAATGAAAAACAGTGTCATGTAATTAGAAGGCAATTGTGAAAATCTTTTAAAAAGTATAATAAGAATAAAGCCAGTCACACTGAATTGCAGAGAAAGACATTTCAGTTATATTGATGGGATTCTTTTCCCTCTGCATCCTTTTTGTTCCCCCTACTCAGGCCGCAATAATACAGTAACAGGAAATATATGAAAAAGGTGGAAAATTAGAAGCTTAAAGCCCAGAATCCCTGTGGTGGCAGGCAAAAACATAATTAAGGAAAAACACTCATTTAAGTTTCCCTTCCCTTCAAAACCTAATCTCATATTAGTTTTAAAACCTTGGGGAGGAACGACAATTTGGGGTCACCTTTGGAACAATGTTAGATGACTGCTAACTGGACCCTGTGACCTGAGTTAGAACGGAATTATGTGCCAACAGATTTTAGGAGTAGGAATTTTTTAAAAGGTGTTATGCTCTCCCAAAGCCCAAAAATAATCCTTTCACATAAGAACGCCAGGAACACTAGCTTATTGCCTCTAAACTTGCTTTTAGAAATCTACTGAGTTTCCACAGGCAGAATATGAAACACTCAGTTGTCAAGAAAACCCCTTTCCCTCAAAACCTCAGTTCACTTTGAACAAATGCAATATACACAGTCTATCGCCCTTCCCTCCCCCTCCTGTAAGCATCAGCTCTAACAAAAAAGGCACATCTTTCCCATTTCTGGACCTATTCTGCCTTTTTAAAGGTGCAAGCATAAAGAACCCCCCCACCACCACCAAAAAAAGAAAAACCTGTCAAAGTGGTTGGTCAAGTATCTGGTCAGTTAACGACCTTCATCAATAACCAGTCAAACCAAATAGCAAGAGTGAGTGAGATTGGCAAAACTATTTCCCACTTTTATGAAAATGTATCTCCTTATTTGTCTCTCAGTTAGCTATATATCTCACTTCTTACAAAAGTGCAAGACCTCTTTCTGGCTCACTTTGAAATCGTGGGGAATCTTTCCTGATCTTTTTGAATCTTGCTCTCATAGCTCACAAAGACATTATTTACTGAGGGCCTCCTGTGTGCCAGGCACTGAGCCACATACTTTATTTGCTTTATCTCATTTATTTCTTCAAACAGTTCTGGAAAAGAGGTAGTATTTTCCCCCTTTTTCAGGTTTGAGGGATTGAGGGAAGGGAAGAGAATTAGAAGAAAAGGCTCCCTACTCAGGTTTTATGCCCCAGTTGCCAAAGCCTGAGATCTACCCCTGCCAGTGTCTTTCTAGAAGACAGCTGATAAGTATTTGTTGAACTGAACTGACTTGTAGACCAGGGTCTCCTTTAGCCAGATAACGACCTGTGTCCTTTGAGGGAAATGCACCACATGACAGAAACAGGACCCAGTAGTCAAGTGCCCTTTTCTTTTCAAAAGAAGCAAACCTCAAAGCCATAATCATTTATAAATTCCCTGATCAATCACCTTAAATGATAACACTGGGAAGGAGACGCCTACAAACACAACCTTGATTTCAAGGGCTCAGAAACATTAGACCTTAACTTCCTAAGTGTTTATGATTTTCAGGAGGTGAAGGTCTGATGAGCTGTCCACAGCAGTGGGAAGCAGAATGCAAGTGGGGAGAAAGTAAAGGGAGGGAGAACAAATAGCAAGAAGCTGTGTGAAGCAGGAACCCAGATCCTCAGGCTACACGGATCCCATTAGTCTCCTTATGTGGTTTACTAGAAATTCCACATTGTATCAAAGGATAGGAAAAAAACCCTTCTACTTCCGTTGCAAATATTTTACTTTCTGAGAAACACAAAGTTATCATGGGAGCCTTTTCCCCTCATACTGCCTAACGTACCAGATAATATTTGATTAGAACTCGTATCCTATGATAAATTCTGTGGTTTTATTTTTTCACTTAGGTGACAAAACAGTTAAGTAAAAGGACCATTTTTACAGTTAGGGTTTTTATAATTAAAGATCACTTTTGGAAAGAAAAAAAACCAACGGATTTATTTTTGATGACACACTCTTCATAGGATAATGTTTTTATCAGAACTCCATTCCCCATATTCCACCCTCCTTATATTTTGATAGAAGTTTTTAACCTGGTCAACATATTGCCATCTCTCACTGTTACCCCACCACAAAGGTGTTCTTTCTTATGTGTTTCTTGCGGGTGGTAGATGAAATTATACCCAGGTCTTAGGAAAACTATGAAGGCTGTATTTTGTAAGCAATGAAATCACTGCTTTTCTGTGCTCAAGCCACCCTGTGGTTGCTTCACAAAGTTGAAATCTCTCTGTCTTAAAAGGAAAAGATAAGTTTAAAAATATGAACTTCAGTATTCAACAAAGAGTTACCATGAGATTCTGGGGAGTGAGGGAGCTAGCAGATGCTACGAGGATTTGTGGCAAGTAAGAAAGACGAGGCTGCCGTCCTCCTGAAGTTCACGCCAAACGGGCAATTACATGTGTGGATCGACAAATGCCACCACAGAGCACACATGGGCTATGGAAGCTCAGACACGGGGCAGGAGGTGGGTGAGATGGGGGCAGGTAGTTCGGAAAGGATTCCCTGGGGAAGGGGAGTCTCATCTGAAAATTAGCAACCAGTGCCAGTTAGCCAGCACGGCCTGTGCTTGAGGTGGGAAGATGCAGATGGGGAGGGGGCAGGGATGAAGGCCCAGCATGAAAAGTCAGTACGCGAGGGGCTGCAGCCAAGAGAGCGCGACTGCATGGAAGCTCTAGCGGCTCTGACACAAGACGGTCAGCAGGTGATGAGAGATGAAGCAGATAAGGTGAGTGGGGGCCAGGTGATCGAGGACCTTGAAGACATAATAAAATGATGAGATTTGCACCTTGGAAGGCAGCATTGTGGAGACCAGACGAGTCATCCAGAGAAGAGACGATGGAACTTGGGTGGGCAGTGTTAGAAGTCAGAGAAGAGGGGATTACTGTGAGAATTTAGGAGGTGAGTGACACGAGGCTTGGAGATTGCTTGGATATATCATGAGGGACACCGAGGTCTGAAGAAGAAGGAAAGAATCGTTTCCAGACTTCTGGCTTGAACAACTAGAGAGAAGAGGGGCTGGGCCAAGGGGATACAGATGAAGGAGCAGGTAACCAGCTAAGTTCAGTCCAGGATGTATTAAATTGTGGATGCTGGTGAAATATCCATGTACAGGTGTCCAAACAAGCTGTTCAATACTCGGGTCCAAAGCTTGGGGTCAGGGGAGACCTGGGCTGAAGACAAAGCCTTCATTAACCTAGAGGTGGCGAATGAAGACAAAGAAGCAGTGAGATCACCCAGGGAGGGTGGGAGGAGGCGAGGTCCCTGAGGGACACTGAACTTCAAGGGCGGGCAGAGGAAAAAAGGCCCATGAAGGAGATGGAGGAGAAGGAACCGCGCGACTGGGAATGGCGCTCCTCTCCCGACTTCCCTAAGTCAACCGAGAAGCACTTCCAGGAGAATGGTCAAGAACAGTGTGGTAGGATTTCCAGAAGCCTAGTAAGGACCTTCCCATTCAATCTGGTGACTTTGGAACAAACAGGTTCAGTGGACTGATGAGGGCAGAAGCCAAATTTGATTGGATGGAGGAGTGGAAGGGAGGTGAAGAAGTAGATTCAGGAAGGGTAGACCAGCTCTTCGCAAACTTTTTGGCCCGAGGACTCCTTTATACTCAAACGTTATTGAGGACCTTCAAAAACTTTGGTTTACGTTGGCTATATCTGTCAATATCTATGTGTTGTAAATTACAACTGAGAAATTATCAATATATTTATTAATTCATTTAAGAACAATAACTTTATATATATAACATATTCTTATAAAACATAATTGTATTTTCCAAAAGAATGTGGTGAGAAGAATAGCGTCTTTTTACATTTTTGCAGGTAGATCTCTTTAATATACACTTTACTAGGTGACACTGGGTCTCTCCTATCTGCTCTTGGATGCAATACAAAGAGTGTGCCATTGCCAGAGACAGGAAAAGGAACGTCTTTTCCACTGTAACAAGGGCAAGCAGGTGGTGCTGGGCATAGATATGAGTAAATGAATAGGTTTGGAGGCAGGAGGTTGAGAGACTTTTCATCCAGTAGGTTCTACTTCCCTGCAAAATCGGATCCTGAGGCAGGAGGAGGGAGGGATCAGAAATTTTAAAAGCATAGGGAATATTTGAGCAGAAATAATCAAGTCATCCTTTTTTAATTAAGAAATCCAAGGAATGAAGTCTCCTCTGATAAATACACATGAAATATCATGAAAGGTACCTGTGGTATTAGAAAAATTGTGAGGCCTTCTGGAAAACTGAAATCCACACCGAAAGGTTTCAGAAGGAATAACGGGAGAAATGCAACATCTTTGGCCTTTCTAGAGAAAAGTCAAAGAAGTGGTGGCTATTTTCAACTATTTGGAAGCCAGCAATAATGGTATTATTGGAGGATGCAGCAGGAGACTAACATGATGATTATGTCTGGTTCAAGAGCAGTGTTCTCTGCATATCTCAACCTTGTCACATGGAAACAAATACTGTTTACAAAGAGGAACTCTGATGGATGCCTGAGTCATCAGCTGGCGCTGGAATAGCCCACAGTCACCCAGCCTTTGCTCTTCCCTGTGTCAGCCAGAAGTCCACAAGCTTTCTCTACGGCGATGATAAGGGTGCCTGAAAACAAACCTCTCAACCTCCCTGAAGTGTCTCTGAACTGTGCAACGTGTTACTCCAGCAGAGGCTCTTAACCTTTTCCATGCCATGAGCCCCTCCGACAGCCTAATGAAGCCTGTGGACTCCTTCTCAGACCATCGTTTTTAAAGCCATAAAGCAAAACACACAGAAGTACAAAGGAAACCAATTACACTGCAATACAGCTATCAACTTATTTTAAAAACCAAATTTCTAATATACAAATATGTGTGCTTCTTAGTTACTGCATGAGATAGAAAGATCTAGCACTATTTTGAAATCCTACTACTGTCACATATGTCCACGATGGTGGTGACTCCTGGCAATCGTTTACAGGCTAATGGGAAGGCAGACCTATAAAGAAATCAGTTGAATAGGCTGAAGAAACATTAAATATTAGAGTATGCACTCATCCTATGGGATACAGAGGAGGGTCTCTTAGCATAGAAACAGCTTCCTGGAGGAGATGTTATCAGCTGAGGCTTCAAGACGTGAAGATGTTATCCTTATCTACAAATTAAGAAAAAATTCTCAGTTAAGTAGGCATAGTCTCTGGATGACTAAGGAAAGAGATTATGCAAAAATGGCAAAAATTTTTCTGAAAAACCATTTTCTGGTGTTCCTAAAACAAAGGATTTAATGTATGATGTTAGCAACCTACTTTGTAAAGTAGCTAAAGGAGAAGTCCAACATAACAAGAATATAGAGAAAATATCTCTCATTTTAAACAAGCCAGAAAACGTTTTATTTCTTCTTTGCCCACAAGGGAGACAAACCAACTTTTATCGTCTGTTCCATCTCCAAAGGGGCAAAAAGGGTAAATAGAAGAGAGCCATAAGACACCAATTAAAATATCCTCTGACCATATAGATCCTTTTTTGAAAATCAGAACTCAGAATTGAGTCCTATGAAAAAAAGGCAGAAAGAGACAGAAAAGGAGAAAGAGAGAAGGGAAGGGAGGGGAAGGGAAGGAGAGAGGGAGAAAGACATTCGGAACAGAATAGATGCTCAGTAAATGTTATCACCTCCTGATACCCTGCGCTTGGCATTTCAGCATTCTACAGAAGATAGACTAGTTCTTTCCCTTTAAAATTATTATTTTAAATTATTAAAACTATTTAAAATCCAAAGGTCTATAAGTTTCCTTATATTTTTATGAAGACCTATAGGTAATCAGCAAACTTCCTGAAAGCTCTGCCTCTGAGGGCAATTGTGAATAATGCTAACATACCATGACAATGAAACGATCAGTAAACAGGAATGTTAGAAAACATCCTTCAAAGTGAAAGACCAAACTATTTTCAGGAGATAATGACCAACATTCCTCTAAATCCTGACCATTGTAAACAGCAGGTTTTGCTACCTGAGCAAAAAACCAGGAAGACTTTGAATATATCCACACACAACACTAGGTGTTAGAATCAAACACAATGTAGGAAAAAGTTAATCTCAAATACTGAATAATATTTATAATCATAATATGTAAATGGCAGCTGGATGCTAGTCATAAAGTTTTAGTAACGGTAGGAGCCTTAGTAATCAACCTTATCTCCCTTTATAAGTGTAGTCAAAACTAAAAACAGGAAATAGAAAATTCTAAAGTCACATTTCACCTAGTTCAGAATTCTTCTCCTTAATAGCCCAGCTAGTTGATTTTATTTAGTTCCCAAAGAGAAAATCTTGAGCTACTATTGTCTGGTAGCCAATTAGTCCCTCTGAGGCCACCATACATATCACTCCTTTTGCCTAAATTCCAGCATTGGTAGTGTCTGCTGAGTGGGGGAGATTAAGTGCAAAACTGTCTTGTTAAAATATCACCTGAAAATATCATAAAAAACATCATTCAGGTTAAATTAAAAAATCGAGCTGGGAGGGGTCAAAGGGGTGTTAGAGGAATTCTGGTACAAAATCCTTTAATCAGATTTTCTCCAAATACATTAATTTAATCAGATTGTTCTGTTCACACTGAGAACTAAAGAAATGAGAGTTTTCAATTGGGGAGGAGAGAATGGATGGAGAAGGTGAAGGTTGCAGGGCTCAGAACTATCTCTATGAAATGGACATATATTATCCAGCAATATTCTTATCCAGAGCAACTTTGGCCATCCCTAAATGCTCAGTAGGGCTGTACTTGTACTGAAGATTCCCTTATTCTCAGGATTCATGTCTGTCCACAATAATGCCAATGGGAGTCACACCACCTGAGCATCAGTCTGCTGTTTAAATAGAACATGGGTAAACCCAAGGTCAGATGTGTCATCTAGAATGGCTTATGTGGAAAACTGGGGATGACCAATGCATTCAGATTGCTTTTCCCAGTCCCTCAACACCCTCCTTACCTTTGGAGTGCGCACCACCTAAATAAAGTGACTAGTAGCACCCTGATATTTAGGCAATTTCCTTCATGATGTCATCTAAGGGACCAACAGAAGTACTGCGCAATCCCACGCTTCCAGAGAAGACAAACTCTACCACTTCGCACAGAGGCTTTCAATACAATCTGCTACCCATGTATGGGAACAGAACTATGAGGTCAGGTAGACCTGTGTTTGAAGAACTCAAAAGTCTCTCTAGTCTTTTCACCAATTGGGAAAATGACTTCATCTCTGTGGTTTGGGGAAAGATGTAGTGATATGTAAAGCAACACCACAAAGATCAGAACAGAGTGAGTGCTCAACACATGTTAGGTCTTCTCCCTATACTGAAGTTTCTCCTCCATTATTTTTGGGTTCCCGCTTCCCTAAAGATCCACCCTGTGATGAAGGTTTTCATGGCCTCTACATACTGACGGCTCTCCAACACCTGACATAAACCGAACCTTAGGTTCCAGAATTCCCAACTCCTCTCTTTATCAGGAAAATATAAATATATATCCCATGGATTTCCATGCCGACATAAAGTATTTTCAGGATGACATCATTATTAAATTGAGAGGGATCAAGGAACAAAACAAATGAATCATTTGAGGCTAAGAAACAACATTTTCACTTCATAAAAGGCTTTTAAAATAATTCACATAAGTCTTTGTCACAAATAAAATTGAGTTTCACGCTGAATCAGTGATATACCTTTTGGCCGGTAATCGGCCAAAAGTAGACAACTGAAAACTCGAGAACAGTCAGATGAAAGTTACATCCATAGGAATCTGTTCATAGATCATGGTGTGTTGTTTGGGTAGGACTAGTGAGGACCTCTCTGATTTACCGAGTGGGGACATTAAGGTGGAAGGTAAAAGCAACACATATTAAATTATGACTGTTTTTGAAACAAGTCTTTGTGGCAATAACTTCTTAATTTCTTTTCACTTAGCCAAGATATATGCAAATAAAACTACTGAAACCCTTATTTATAGTCACACAGACCAATGTTGGTTTAACTGAGAAAGTCACCATCTCACAAACAGTAAATCCATAGCCCTGTAGGCTTTAATTAAAAGACATTTATCATCCAGACACTAAATGAATTTGAAGGAAATAGAAGATAAAAATATCACCGTTTAGATTGCTGATGATTCTGGAGTGCTGTGGCTGGGAGAGCTGAACATCCCCCCAAATAGCACCAGATTTAAAAAAACAACCCTCCAAGTGGTTTAATTAGTGGGCACACCAGGTCCTCAAAAATAAGAGATTGTACATTTAAAAGCTGGCATGCAATGTTCGAGGGGCCAAGTCATAACTGCAATAGTCTGTATAACACACTCCCCACGTTTGACCAGACATTTTTGTTTTGGAAAAGTAACTAAACCTACAGACGACTAGGTGACCTTTTCTCTATCAGATCAGAGTCTCCACTTGATATGAAAAATCTGTACACTCCTTTGCTTAGCTCATGTGGCTTTTATGTGGTGTAGCTAGAGTGTGAGCTCTGAAACCAGACTCACTATGTAGGCTGGAACCCCACCTCTGCTACGTCCTTTACTTTTCTGTTTCAATTTCCTTGTCTAAAAAATAAATATAGTCATAGTATCTAGCTCATAGGGTTGCTATTAGTACTTGTCTTAGTTTGGGTTTACCCAGGAGCTGACCGCAAGGGAAAGATTCTAGTGCTGGGGTGTGGAAACTATATAGGGAGGAGAAAGCAGCCAATGAAGAATGTATTATCCAGCCACCACAGTGGAGTGGAGCTTAATCCTGCCAGGAAACTCTGGGAATGGTGTACAACTCACATCTCTGAAACAACCCATGTGAGGGGCAAGGGAGCTGGGGTATTTATACACCAACACTTGTCAGTTATTTTTAAAGTGCTCCCAGACAAAAGTACAGTGGCAAAAACAATTCCAGAAAAATTCCTCAGCCACAGAGATGCAGATACTGGCTGCTGGAAGTCTTCTAGTGCACAATGATGTGGGCGGGCTGAATGAGTTAATCTACGTAAAGTGCCGGAGAGCAGTGCACAGCACATGGAAAGAGATAAGTAAGTGTTATTTACTATTACTATCAGTACTATTACTATTACTATGCATGGAGGCATCAGCCAATGCCACCCAAGTTTACGTCAACGGCCTGTTACCAGGATACTTGTTGATGCACCCAGCAGAGTAGCTATTCCATAACATTTGATGATCATCATTATGATGATACAGACTCAACCAAAAAGGCTCAGAATGAGAAATTAGGGATTATTTGCATTCGCATGCTACGTTCCTATGAGATGAAGGGCAAACCAACGACAACCCTAAACACAAATTCCTCTTCCAGGAACCGCTGAGTCTTTACCTTCATAAAATCCACCTCCTCTCCCTTGGCTGCCGTTATTAGGCATGACCTGAGACTCTTACAACAGGTTGTAGCTGAGTTTATTGAATCGGAATGTTATAGAAATGCCTAACCCAGAACTGATGCCCCCCAGAACACGGCTTAAAAGTTTCCCAAAGGAGAGAAGCAAACTCTAAAACTTCCCTCTTCTCAAGCTGCTGCATTTATGAAATTCTTCATGGACTCAAAGAGGGAGCCTCAGACAACAAATCAGCTGGAAGCAGCAATCACTTACCGAGGCCACAGAAACCAGATGACATCGAAGCCATGTACGGAGCATTTGTTGTGTGGAAGCTAATTCAGACAGCCGGCAGCGGGGTGGGAGAAGTGACTAAGATGTAGAAGACAGATCTGCCTCAAGGGACCTGGAGACTCGTTAGGGAGAAGTGGCTTAGCCACATTAAATACCAATTATTACAGACCTGTGCTGACTTTTGAATCACATATAACGACAAGAACAAAGTGTTAGGATTTGTCACAAAGCATGGCACGTTGAATTGTCATATGATTGGAATTAGGCTGAAGTGGGATGTGAATCAGGGTGCCTGGGAATTGAGCCTTTCAAAAGGATGTGGTGAAGAGACCCTTAGCTGATTACTCAGCATTCATTCTCTCCTTCTTCCCCAATATGAACAGCCCAATTTGCTCCCAGGAAACAAACCTGCCCAGGTAAAAGACTTCAGTTCCTAGCCAGCCTCTCTTCACGTTAGGGGTGTCCAATGAGCTGCAGATCCTTAGCCTTCTTGGCTTTTTTGACTTCCTCCCTTTCTGATGAACTTACAGCCCATCTTGGCCCCTCTAGGGGCCTTGACAATGGAAGCCATGTGCTAAGGATGCAGTGGCAAACAGGCAAAGGAGCTCAGGTCTCTGATGGTCTATGGAGCCACCGTATTGAATCTTGAGTACCTACCTACCTCTGGAATCATCTTATGCAAGATGCACATTTTCTATACTTTAACATCTTTAAAATTGGGATGAGACTTACAACTGATGGTGTTTTAAACTGCTACCAAGCAATAGTTATTTGCTTGAAGATGTGTGGACAATATACTCATTGCTATTTACAAATAGGGCTTCAACTGAATTATGTCTAGTGTTGATACCACTCATGTTAAGCTTAAATCCCATTTAAAATGTCTTCCAAAAGATTATACTATGATTCAATAGTGAAATGGAAACTTACTGGTACATAGAAAGGCATGGAAACCGACAGAGCGGCAAACAATGAATGTGATATTAGAAAAGCAAATATTAATTATTGAAGAAGTGAACACATGTTCACATTTTCTAGCAAAGCGACAAATGCTTTCAGTACAGGCAAATACCTACACAAGTAGACAAAACTGTGTTCTAGCGTGCTACTAAGATACATAGAAAACTATTGCCTATACCAGGCCAAGCAAGGAAAAACTCAAGGATCAAAATGTGCAGAGTGGGTTTTAGGAATTTGGAAGAAAATCCCAGAGACGAAAAGTGAGGATTCCTAAGAAATGCCGCATCACCAACACTACTGATGTCACAATACAATGTTGTATGAACAAGCGTGGGCATCAGTGATTCTGAGTCAGAAAAAGGCATTCAGAAGGAGCTAGGAATGTTAGGTTCAGGAATGTCCTAACCAATTTATTTCGCTTATATATTTCTCTTTATGTATGTTCAAGAGTGATACATGATAAAACTCTAAGCCTAGAAGAGACAGGGAGACAGAGAGGACAATTCAGAGACCATTTCTGTAAGTCAGTAGTAAGATGAAAAGGGCCTGATAAAGGTAATAAGGAAAGAAAGGCAACTACTGAAACCTTTACATTTAAAGTGCTATTTGCTAGAGGTAACTGCCTCCGCGAAATTACAAGCTAAATAGCCTTTAGCAAGAGTTGGGGGTTAAGAAAAGAATTTTTCCTTTCACCAGGGTTAAAAGTAAGGGCATTTTAGGGGATTGCGGGCAGGATCAGTTTCGAGGGACCTGAAACTGACGTTTTAGCTGCTATTCACAGCTAGCAGCTTTTTCTTTCATTACACTTTTATAACTCCATCATAAAAGAGGCAAAGGCAGAACGTAAGTTTCTGGTGTAAACTGGTTACATCTCGAAAACCAAGGTTGCTGCACACCAAGCAGCATATTATGTAGCAATTAAAAAAGAAAACAGATTAGAAGTACACAGAGCAACATGGATGGATCTTGAAATCCCAGTGCTCAGAAGAAACACACACAATGATACATAACACTTGATAAAATTGATGCACATTGAAATGAATGTATATAAAACAAATAATACTCATTTGTGAAAACAAATGCATACAAAAAGATCCACACTAAAACTCAGTAGAATAACCACCTCAGTATGTAAACAGGAGGAGCATAAGGGAAAAGGAAATGAACAAGTTATTCATCCAGCCAGTGATGATACTGGGTCAGAAACTGAAAAATAATGAACTCAATCTGCTGTCCCCTCCCATGAAAAAAGTTTCAGCATAAATTGGAAGTTTAAATAAGCTTCAATAAATAGACACTTTAAAGCCCTGTTATTCTAAAATTCAGGACAGAAAAGGGGTACGACTCACTTATTGTACAACTATTACATATTTAAGAAAAAAAGAGATAAATGGTTAGCGAACACCAAGGAACTTAATAAGCACCTTTTAGAATTAATAAAAATGTACCACTATTCAAAGGTGATACTAATCTGCACGTTTCCCCGCCAAAAAACTAACTGAAATATCATTATATTGAGTGATTTTTGCTAAATGTGGTTTTCATTTCATGTAACGACTTCTTTAGTAAAATTGAAAAACATCAAACAACTTAACTGAATTTATTTTTAAGTCTTTACTATTTCACCATTAAAATATTCTTCTGTGTTTCATTAACGTTTGTTTACCTAAATTTCATTTCTTCGGCTAATTTATTTTTAGCATGTTAAATACTGGGGTAACCTCATAGAGGTAAATTTTGGAAATGTGATCTGCATTTCCTATTTCCCTGTGTCACTCTGTTCTAATTTCAACTTGAGAACCCCCTCAGAGTTCTGCTGTCTTCAATAAATGTAAAGATTCATATACCCCTCGTTTCCACAAAACTCAATATCTAAAGTAGGGGTCTGGGGTACACAAAGAGAAACAGTTTAGCAAACGGAAAAAGCACATCCCTGTTGGCTGGAAAAAAACGAAAATTGCATCAACACAACAAATACCCATCTACTTTACTATCTACCAGGGCTTCTCAACCTTGGCCCTATTGATGTTGTAGGTTGGAGGGCTGTCCTGTGCACTGATGGATGTTTATCAGCGTCCTTGGCCTCTACCCACTGGATGCCAGTAGCAACCCACCCTCCGACAATGTGAAGAGGGCAAAATCACCGGTTGAGAAGCACTGCTCTACAGGAGTAAAAGCGACGTACTGAAATCCACTGGAGAGCAAGGACCGTAACTTACTGGTTTTACCAGCGTTCAGGAAAGGTTCACTGATGGTAAGTGGCTGAGGATCCACTGTGTGCCTTGTACCATGGGGAATACTTCTTTATGTTGTCTCATTATGAAGGTGTTTAATAAGAATAACAACAAAAACAGCAACAACTAGCTATCAATAACTTACTGCTACCTCTTGCCCTTTCTTCTAGTAGGGGCCTCCTAACCTTTTGCCTTGGAGACAAACGCTTCCCCATCAGTCACAAAGACGGTAAGGCTTGCCCATCAAGGTGTCCCACTCACTCCTAGCCAAGGAGTGGATAATCTCTCTCTGACTGATGCAGAAGAAAGATAGAAAAAAGGCAGAGGTCGTTCATCTTCGTGAAGAATCCTTGGGAAGCCATCCTGTGACTCCTTCTCAGACCCAGTAAGCTGCCCTTGTTTTTCTGTTTGTTTGTTTGTTTTGCAGTACGCGGGCCTGTCACTGTCGTGGCCCCTCCCGTTGCGGAGCACAGGCTCCGACGCGCAGGCCCAGGGGCCGTGGCTCACGGGCCCAGCCGCTCCGCGGCACGCGCGATCTTCCCGGACCGGGGCACGAACCCGCGTCCCCTGCATCGGCGGGCGGACTCTCAACCACTGCGCCACCAGGGAAACCCGCTGCCCTTGTTTTTGTCCTTTCTGATGTTTATCTTCTCTGAATTCTTTGAGTGTCTTCATCTCTTTCCCATGATGTCCTATTTTGGCTAAATTAGTCAGTTTGGGTTTTTTGTGGTTTGCCATCCAAGGATCCCAAATGGTCAACAACCATTTACTGCGCTGAAGTACGGACCGGGCACTATGTTCACGCTGTGTCGCATGCTTTCTCACTCACACTCAGTAGCTAGTAATCCAGTGCCCAGCCTGTGATAGGCCCTCTTCTTGTTACAGGAAACAGAAGTGAGGTTGTGGAGTACACATTCTCCATTCAGGCGGCCAGAGCATCATCTGGAGAGCTTTTTCAAAAAGCAGGGGCTTAGGGCTCGCCCCCAGAGATTTTGATTCAATTGGCCATCACAATTTTTTCCAACAAAGTGCTATTAAAAATGTACTATGTACAAAGCAGTGCCCTTGGGTACTTGATTTGAGATCAGGAGTAGAAAAATAAGAGGAATTATATTTTTAGTTAAAAGAAAACTGAAAATTAGATGTGATATCATGATCATTTTTTAAAAGCTCCGAGGGGACACCCATATGTAGCCAGGGTTGAGCCCCACCATTCTAGAGTACAGACTGGCCAACTACGACCTGGGCATGCCAAATTCGCTCTACTGCCTGCATTTACAAACACAGTTTTGTTGGAATGCAGCCACATCCATTCATTTACATACTGCCTGCAGCTGCTTTGGTCCTATAGCAAAAGTATAATAGCTGTGACAGAGACTGTACGGTCTGCAAAGCCAAAAATATATATTTTGTGGCCCTTTATAGAAAAAGTCTGCTGACATGAGAATTTTCTTGTTTAATCCTCATAACAGCTCCATGAGTGAAAATAGTAATAACTAATGCATATTGAGCAATTATGTGCCAGGAGTTATGGATACTGCCTTAAGCAAAATTATTTCATTTACTGCCCTCAACAATTACCCTAATAGGGAGGTACCACTGGAATGCTCATTCTAGAGGTTGGGAAACTGATGCGAGGTGAAGTTAACTTTCCCATATCTACACAGCTCGTGGTTGGTGGAGCTAGTACTGGAATTCACGTCCTTCGCCTCTAGAGCTCAAGCTCTGTGGTAAACTGCATGCTTCTCTGTATAATACAATTAAAGTACTGATAGCATATTTGGTCACATTCAAGCTATGGTAGTATAAAAAATTTATAAAAAGAAAACTCAATTAAATAGATTTGGGAGATCAGAAGAGGGAAGTCTCTCTTCCTTCCCGGCAAGAGCTCAGTCAATGAGAGACTGTCACCACTCAGCCAGTGGAAAGCCATGGCCTCTTTGTTTACTCTAGCCTCCCAACTTCCCTTCCCCTCTATAAAACAGTTCTCCTTTCCATTTTTGCAGGGGACTTGCACAGGGCTCGCCAGGGTTGCAGAATTGAGATTCTTTGCTCATCCTGAATAAACTCATTTTTGCTGGAGAAATAACAGGCTGTTTAATGGTTTCCTGTCAACGGTAGGCAGAATATAGGCTCCCAAAGATGTCCACGTCCTAACCGCCGAGCATGTAAATATGCTGCTTCATATGGCAAAAGGAACTTTGCAGATGAAATTAAGGATTTTGAGATGGGAAAATAATCCTAGATTATCCAGATGGGTCCAATGAAATCACAAGATCCTGATAAGTGAAAAAGAAAGCAGGAGAGGCAGAGTCAGAGAAGGAGATGTGCTGAGGGAAGCAGAGGTCAGCGTGATTTGGGGCCACGAGGCAAGGAATGTGGGTAGCCTCTAGGATCTGGGAAAGGCAAAGAAATGGATTCTCCCCTACGGGCAGGAGAAGGAAGCAGCCCTGCTAACACTTCGATTTTAGCTCAGTGAAATCCACTTTGGATTTCTAACCTCCAGCATGGTAAAATGATAAATTTGAGTAGTTTCAAGTCAATAAGCGGGTGGGAATTTGTTATAGCAGCCATAGGAGACATACACAGGCCATATTTTACTTACTTGGGCCACACATCCGTAGACACACAAAGGCAGCAACATAGGGAGTTATTCTAATTCAAGCTAATGGCTGAAGCTTCAGGGAACAAAATAATGCAATTAGATGCGGTTTCAGGTGAGAAATAGCCTCTGGGCTAAGTAAGTACCTGGAAACTCAAGAGGAAGAACTCTGCGAATGACTGCCCGTATTGACTGCACTGGGTTTTAGCA
Source organism: Physeter macrocephalus (assembly GCF_002837175.3). Lineage (NCBI taxonomy): Eukaryota > Metazoa > Chordata > Mammalia > Artiodactyla > Physeteridae > Physeter > Physeter macrocephalus. Next base: position 155,656,414 of record NC_041220.1, on the reverse strand, counting down.
TGTCTTCCCTGAAGGCAGATACTAAACTACCCAGCTCTGTAGGGGAGAGAGATCTAGAGAGACCTAGAGAGCTGTATTACCCCAAGGGCAAGAGAGGATTTTTTTTTTTTTTTTTTTTAAATAAGAGCAGGCCTTCCTGTAATCTGAATTGTTTTTTCCCTCTAGTATCAAAAAGCCAATTTTTAGATTTCCATATGTTAATGACACCACCCCCTACTCTGTTAAAAGATATCACTGTGACTTCAGAGACTATTAAAAATATGACCTATGGGGATGATTATATAAGTACTCCTTGAAATACCAATCATAAATTTTCCTGAAAAGCTGTGTGTGTCTGAATACATTAGCCTGATCTAGGGTTTCTCAGCCTTGGTGCTATTGATATTTAGGACCAGATAATTCTTTGCTGGGGGGGACTGCCCTGTGTACTGTACAATGTTTAGGAGCCTCTCTGGCCCCTACCCACTAGATTCCAGTATCACCCCCTCCCCTCAACCATGGCAAAATGTCTCCGAACATTGCCAAATGTCCCCTGAGAAGCAAAATTGTCCCTGGTTGAGAACCGCTAGTAGAATCAAAGACAAACCTGATTTTTGTACTTCCATCATGCTATTATGAATTTCTACCCTCCTCATCACTACCCAGAATGTCACCCCACCCTGCCCTTCAAAAGTAAATAAATGAAAGAACCAGTGGCATTGGGGAAATGATGCTGAGAGAATGGATTCGGGGCAAGCATATGAAACTGCCCCATTGTCTCTACAGTGTTCCTCAGATTGTTATCTCAGTTCTTTTTTCTTTTCCTCAGAGTTTTATTTGCAGCTCCTAAAAAAACTGAAATGTCAGTAAATATAATTTAATTATTCGTTTGCCTTTAGTCACTGATATATTAATTCCAAAAGAGTAAGATAACAACAACATGCAAATAAACAAAGGTTCCTGGGCACAGGTTTTAAGTCTTCATTACACTCCTGATTTCACATTAATGAGGCGGGCAGGACTTTGCAGCAATCTGACTAGAGATTATTAGTGCCTTTGTGCCAATCAAAACCTGTTCAAAATTCAAGGATGGCTCCAATGTCACTCTCTAAGGAAACTTCCGATGCCCTCCTCCACTGCTCTTTGTATGGGCTCCCCCTTGTTCTTTTACAACATTTATTTTCCTCTGTCTTTTATTAGATTTAGTTCTTCACATGCCCATCTACTTCACCTTGGGAACTCCTTATCTCTAGTGGGGATAAATCCCTTTAAAACAGTGGTTCTCAGCGGTAGCTGCACAGCAATACCATTTGGAGAGCTGTGAAAAATATCAATCCAGCAAGAGTAACTTTCCTTGATTGCTGGTGAGAATGCAAAATAGTACACCACTTTGGAAAACAGGATGTCGGTTTCTTACAAAACTAATCATATTCTTACCATATGATCCAGTTCCTGGGTATTTACCCAGAGGTGTTGAAAACTTAGTCCATACAAATACCTACATGGTGTGTTTATAGCAGCGTTATTCATAATGGCTAGAACTTGGAAGCAACCAAGATGTCCTTCAGAAGGTGAATGGATACAACAGTGGTACATCCAGACAACGGAATATTATTCAGCACTACAAGAAACTAGCTATCAAGCCATGAAAGGACATGGAAGAACCTTAAATGCATGTTACTAAGTGAAAGAAGTCAATCTGAAAAGGCTACATACTATATGATTCCAACTATATGACATTCTGGAAAAGGCAAAACTATGCAGACAGATGAGCGGTTGCCAGAGGCTGGGGGGGAAGAAGGAGGGATAAAACAGTGGATTTTTAGGGCAGTGAAACTACTCTATATGATACTATAATGGTAGATACACGTCATTATACGTTTGTCCAAACCCGTAGAATGTACAACACAAAGAGTGAACTGGAATGTTGTCATGTAGACTGTGGACTGTTACGATGTGTCAAGGCAGGTTCACCAACAGTAACAAATGTAGCCCTCTGGTGGGGATGTTGATAGCGGGGGAGGCCATGCATGTGTAGGGGCAGGGGGCGTATGGGAGACCTCTGTACCTTTCCCCTTAATCTTGCTGTGAAGCTTAAACTGCTCTTTAAAAATGAAGTCTTAATAAATAACAAACAAACAAAACAAAACCAATGCCAGGGCCCTACCTCCAAAGATGATGATTTAACTGCTTTGGGGTAGGACCAGAGAATCAGTATTTTTAAAGACTCCCCAAGCGATGCAAACCACTGGGGCTGAGCACCACTTGGGCATACTGCAGGAGTCAGGCCAAATCCAGCAGCCGCCTACCTTTGTGAATAAAGTTTTACTGGAACACAGACACATTCACTTGTTTACATATTCTCCGTAGCTGTTTTCACGACACAACAGCAGAGTTGAATAGTTGCATCAGGGACTGTCTGGTTGGCAAAGTCGAAATTCTTTTCTATCTCATTCTTTATAGAAACAGTTTTGGAACCCTGATGTAACTAAACTATTGATGCTAACAGAGGAATAGCTTTTTTAAAAAAATTATATTACCCCCACAGATTATTGGCTGGTTGTAAGAAGAAACACATAGACTACAACAGAAGGACCAAGCTTTCATCACCTGTACCCAATGGTAAAACAAAGAGAAATTACGTTAACCCAGATGTAAGATGTTAACACCAACATCACACTTGACGGAAACTTTCCCAGAAGTTTGATTTGATTTGGACTTAGACCTTTGATTGTAACCTCCAATAACAAATTATAGGTGATAAAAGAAAAATTTAAAACTACAACAAAGCAATTAGACAATCCAGAAGTTGAGATATTTCACAGGACCTGACTCCTTCAACAAGTCATTGGCATTAAAGAAAAGGCAGGCAGCTAGTCCAGAATAAAAGAGATTCCAGAAATGTGGGCCATCTTTGAACCCTGGTTTGGACAGTTATCTTGGGGACAATTGGGATAGTGTGAATATGGAGTGGGTATCCCATGATTTGAAGGCAATGTTAATCCACATAGGTGTGAGAATGCTGTTGTGTATGTGTAATAAAATATATTTCTCAAAATTGCAGGCTGAAGTATTTACGGTATATAATCATGATTTCTGCAATTTGTTTTAAAATACTTCCTCCAAACACGATGCAGATATGGCGAAACTATAATGACTGCTAAATCTACATGACAGGTTGATGGGATGGGCATAGAGGTGTCCTTATACTATTCTCTGTGCCTTTTTATATGTTTCAAAATGTTCACAATGAACAATCTAAAAAAGGTCACACTTGGTCACACCACCAACACAAACAATGTTAGGCTGAGGTCAGAGGCTGGTGAATGTTTCCTGGGTCACTAACACTGAACTCACAAGAGAAAGGTCCAAGGGGGCCCGGTTATGAGCCAGCAGAGGGGAACAGGTATCAAGACAGGAACAGGAGGAAGCGTGAAGCTCCCAGAAGGTCAAGGCCAAGGAATGGCCAGGGGAGAGCAGAAAGGAACCCTTCAGCAGGACAGCGGTGCAGTCGTACCGGTGGCGAATTCCAGGGGACCTGTGTTACTCATGGATTCAGTGTGTGTTTACTGAGCGCGCAGGTCCTGTTTGAGGAGCAGGGGAGGGGAGAACAGGTGACGAACAAGCAAACCAATAAATGAGAATGGCTGTGGTGCTGAAAGCCATCAAGAAGCCAAAGGAGAGCAACGGGATAGAAGTGATGGAGTAGGAAGAGGGGCCGACTTCAGATGGAGTGGCCAGACACTCTGGCATTTTCCAGGAGCCCTGAGTAACGACGTCTGATGGAAGAAGCGTTTGGAGAAGAGAGGACAGAAGCTCAATGATGCTGAGGCAGGGATAAACTTGATGTGACGCAAAATAAAGAAAGAGGCCCGGGCGCCAGAAGGGGAGGGGGGTAGGGAGAGTGGCCCCAAAGGGGGCAGGAAAGGTAGGCAGGGGCCAGATGAGGGCAGCCATGTAGGCTGAGGGAAGGCCCTGGCGCATTACAAGCCCCAGGGGCAGGCCCGTGATCCAAGATGTGGTTTTGAAAGACCTGGCCCATAAAAAATGGACTGAAAGGGGGAAGAGTTGAAGCACGAAGAGCCATCAAGAAGCAGCTGAAGTCATCCAGGTGAATGATGATGGGGGACCTTGGTTACCGGTGGTATTGATTAAATCAAAGGGGCCGATTCCAGAATCTTGTTAACAGATAGGACTTGGGGATGACTCCTTGAGGCTGGGCCTGAGTGTCTGCCGTGGTGCAACTGAGGGAGATGGGGAAATCCTCTGGCTCTCACAAGCAGGGTGTTTTGTTTCTGCAACATGCGAAGCTTACTCCTACCTCAGGGTCTTTGGACTTCTATCCCGTCTTTGGGGAACGTTCTTATTAGTCAGATCTCATCTGAGATGCCATTTTCACAGAGAATTCTGTCCTACCCACTCTATCAATGCTCTTGGGACGGGGCAGGAGAGGAGAGTGTGGAGAAACAGCCGGCTTTGTTAGAGAGAGCCAGGCTTACAAAGAAGGACTTGAGAGGCGGCAATGGGCCCTTCTGGCCAGAGGTGGGCATCGCATTGGCAAAATGCTGGTTGTACTTAGCCCGGCCAGCCTCCTCGTCCTTCTTCTTCTTCCTGTTCCTGTTCCTCTTCTTCCTCCTCTTGGCCACCTTGGAAGTCTGACCTCTCATTTCCCTGGAACAGGCCAGGGAGTCAGGGACTTTGCCTGCACGCAGCCGGCTGCTTGCAGAATGGACAGGGCCTTCAGCCCGCACCAGCCCAGGGCAGCCTCAGCCTCACCCTCCAGGACCCTGCCTGCCCGAAGCATGGCTTGACCTTCCAGTACAAACTGGACATCTGTGGTCACCTCCCCACTTGCTCTTAGGCAACTTGAGGACAATAGCTTTGACTTATTCACGTTTATCTCCCACAGCATCGAGCACAATAGTCTGTAAATAAATAAACAAGCACCACTTTGCAAACAGACTAGTTTGTGGAATGGAAGAATGTAAACATTGGAGCCACCAGCCCTCAGATTTATTATGGTATCACCTAAGTCATTATGGTATCTAAGAAATATCCATATGATAATATATCTAGAGGCCAACTGACTGTCTGCATAAAACCAATATTCTTTAATCATCCTCTGTCACAATTTAGCTAACATATCCAACTTATGTGAGTATTTACTCCTCTTTTCTTGTTTCTACATTCATCTCCGGCACATTTGGTCCTTCCAAAGACGAGGAGAGTGCGGGAGGCTAAGGATACCAAGGAAAATGTGTAACATGATGAACAGCAGAAATGGGGCGCAAAGAAGCCAAAAACCCTTAGAAGCCAATGTCCTCAGACTGTCCTCACTCAACCCGCCACGAGCCGTGGAAGTAAGCAGAGTGGCCACAGACAATCTCACTTGCTCAGGTGGAGAATTATCTTCTCCACCGAGGGAGAAAGAGAGACAGAGAGATGCAGATTAACTCGCTTTTCGAGTCTCATCAAGATAGAAGGACATAAGATCAACGGACAAATTAATTTAAACTCTATTCAAGTTGTCCATTTTCTCTAGGAAAAACAAATACATGAACATGGAACTTGAACAGTAAATTTCCTTCTAATGACAGATTTTCTTCAGCTGTGATCTGGTTTAAGCGAAGGCACGTGCAATTTAATTATATTCTTCTAACAAAATATGAGAATTAACCCTTTCTATGAGACTTGCTAAAAATGGAATTATGAGATTTTTAGTTTCAGAGTTCTGTGTGCATGTGTTTCCTTTTTTTTTTTTTAAAGGATCCCCTTCTTTTTTTAAAAATAAATTTATTTATTTTATTAATTTATTTTTGGCTGTGTTGGGTCTTTGTTGCTGCATGAGGGCTTTCTCTAGCTGCCGCGAGTGGGGGCTTCTCTTGTTGTGGAGCGTGGGCTCTAGGTGCACAGGCTTCAGTAGTTGCAGCACGCAGGCTTCGGTAGTTGTGGCACACAGGCTTAGTTGCTCCGTGGCATGTGGGATCTTCCCAGACCAGGGCACGAACCCATGTCCCCTGCATTTGGGAGGTGGATTCTTAACCACTGCGCCACCAGAGAAGCCCACGTGTGTTTCTTTTTTAAAAAAATAAATTTATTTATTTATTTTTGGCTGTGTTGGGTCTTTGTTGCTGCGCGTGGGCTTTCTCTAGTTGCGGCGAGCGGGGGCTACTCTTTGTTGCGGTGTGTGGGCTTCTCATTGCGGTGGCTTCTCTTCGCTGTGGAGCAGGGGCTCTAGGTGCACGGGCTCAGTAGTTGCGGCACGTGGGCTCAGTAGTTACGGCTCGCAGGCTCTAGAGCGCAGGCTCAGTAGTTGTGGCGCACGGGCTTAGTTGCTCTGCGGCATGTGGGGTCTTCCCAGACCAGGGATCGAACCTGTGTCCCTTGCGTTGGCAGGCAGATTCTTAACCATTGCGCCACCAGGGAAGTCCCGCGTGTGTTTCTTTTAATTGCTGATCATGACATTAGTTCCGAGTGTTCTCTTCAAATCAGTATCATCACAAAATCTCTCATGACCTTCAACTATCAAAACAGAGTAACAAAACAAACTCTATTTAAACAAAATGAAACTCTTTTGTGATCTTGATACTTGGCCTGAACTTGTTGAAGAACCAAACTAGAAATCAAATCGAAAGGGCATAAAAGTCATATAAGTTACAGTGGCAGTTTGGCATCCATCCTGGGTTGAAAGGGCACTAATAATCTCAAGATTACGGGTAGAAAATTCAAGAAAGGAATGCTATCAAAATCATATGTTATAATCGTAATATGACATTTAACATCCTTTTCCTTTAAACCAAATGAACTTGATTCACATATGTCATAGTGCTTGCTACATTCAAACATGTAGTGACATCCAAGGAAGGGGCACTCATTAGAATTAATACTCCTCCAATCATTTTAGGGTTTGCACTCTGCCAGTTGGTGTCATCTCTCTGCTTTAGGCAGACTTCCCAAAAGGATACTGTGGTTGCCCATTTTCTAATGAAAAAGCCATTCTGGTAAATTAAATATGACAAATACGAAGAAGCAGACGGTTCAACTTACTTTCTAAAAATGTCATTGAAGGTTAGTGTTACTAATTATTATACATGGACTCATTTCACCTCAATATTGGGGGCACTCCCATGCAGCCCTCTCAAGAAAATGAGTTTATTGACCAATGGAATATGGGCAGTATGCCTGCATCACTTTCCTCATCTGAGGCATCAGAAGCAACTGTAAATATTTACAGTGAGTTCCCTCCAAGGCTATTTTGCTAGAGCACACCTTCCAGATGAGGGCTTGAGAAAGTGAGGTGGGCCAGCATTATGAAATGTAAGGAACACACCAGAGAGCATGCGGTCAGGCACTGATGCAAAGTCAAAGCGGAATGAATGCTGCAGCATAAATATTTGGCAGAAAGCTTCAGTGTCCATACTGTTTTCACATTTTGTGGCCTTGAGAAATTTGAAAGATGCCTTTATATTTCAAAAAACATATATCGGATATCTACAACTGTCTGCAGCTCTATCTCCCCACCCACACCCCACATCCATACCTTCATTTACATATATACCCACATCTACACAGAACCTACTGAGTCCTGGGAACCATTCTAAGTACCAAACACGTACCAGTGAAGCAGGGAGACAGTATGGCAGTTTCTCAAAAAACTATAAAGAGAAGCACCATGTGACCAGATATATACACCCCAGTGTTTGTAGAAGCATTATTTACAATTGCCAAGATATGGAAGCAACCTAAGTGTCCATCAACAGATGAATGAATTCGTCGGGGAGGGGGGGATGAACTGGGAGATTGGGATTGACATATATATACTAAAATGTATGAAGTAGATAACTAATAAGAACCTGCTGTATGAAAAATAAAATAAAATTCAAAAAAAAGATGAATGAATAAAGAAGACGTGATACACACACACACACATAAACACACAATGGAATACTGCTGAGCCATAAAAAAGAATGTAATTTTGCTATCTGCAACAACATAGATGGGCTTGGAGGGTATTATGCTAAGTGAAATAAGTCAGAGAACGACAAATACTATATGATAACACTTATATGTGGAATCTAAAAAATAAAAGAAACTAGTCACTATAACAAAAAGGCAACAGACTCACAGATATAGAGGACAAGCTAGCGGTTACCAATGGGGAGAGGAGAGACAGGGGTAGGGGATTAAGAGGTACAAACTACTATGTATAAAATAAATAAGCTACAAGGACATATAATACAACACAGGGAATACAGCCAATATTTTATAATGACTATAAATGGAGCAGAGCCTTTAAAAATTTTTGTGAATCCCCATATTATACACCTGTAACTTAGATAATATTGTGCAGCAACTATATATCTCAATAAAAAAAGGACTCCAGAGCCTCAAATAAAATCTCTAGGGAAATGTCAAAGAAGAGTAGACAGATGAAAACTGATATATTCCAGGTGATGTGAATGAAACACCTATTAATAACATCCACATAATCATTTAAAACTTATCAAATTCATCCTTTGTTAAATGTCTAACTGGAAACAAGTTTGCCCATTAAGTTTGTGAAAACTGCCTAGTTTATAATTAAAACATAGTGCATATCACCATCTTTGCAGGAAAAAACCCAAACATGTAAGGGGCCAAGTTAATGGCTTTTATATCCACAAAGGAATTCATTCTCCAGCCAGCCCTATGGGAATGGTTGGGTGAAGGCCTATGTGCCTTACAGCCCACAACCTCCCTGTTCCCCAGAGAAGCCTCCCGGGACTAATTAATCTACTGTTATGCTTGTCAACAGAGCTTAACCAACTCTACACTATGCCTCACACTAGCAGTTGGAGGCTATAACTGTTATTGGTCAGTGCCCAACACCTACACCAACAGATGTCTGTTAGTTAAATTCGTCAACACAGACAGATAAGTAGGGAATTTCATGCTTCAGATGTGGCAAACTGGATCCAGGCTTCTCTGAACCCTGGAAACGCCAACCTACAATATGCTGGAAGCACACGACCCGCCCCAACATTTCAGTCATCTCTGCCTCAGCACTTGCGAAACAGCATAAATTCTGCGTGCAAAGTCCCCAGCCCGAATCTTTACAAAGCTATATTCTGCACTGTGTATCTGCCACACACCAGCATTCTGAGTCAGAACACAAATAAATCCAAACATGGGGGTGAAAACAACAAATACCCTGCAACTCTTCCAGGCTCTTCCATGTTATACTTGATCAATAAAGCGAAGGACTTTTTGACTGCCATGTCAGAGGAAGGAAAAAGGGAGGAAGACAGGGAGGGAGGGAGGAAGGAAGAAAGGGAGAGGAGAGTGAGAGAGACAGAGGATTACTGCTGACACCCAGTGTTTGTCCACAGTATAATTCTTCAGCTGTGAGCAGGCCAACAAGAAAGCTAAATCATTCCCTCAGAAAGGTTAGCGAACAACAATACCTCTTGAAAACATATATTAGGAACTATATTTTTAATCTGGTTTTGAAATGCAATAAAAGAATACCTAAACGAGAAGGGGAAAGATCATGCAAGGGGAAAAGGGGTTACAGCGTGAAGGGCAAAACAAACTGTGTTTGTCAATTTGGCCTTGAAAAGGAGCCACCATTCTGTCTCATCATCCTAAATACTTACTTTAAATTCCCTCATTTCACCATCTCTCAGGTTCAGCATGGAGATTTATGGTACAGTCTCACCCTGAAACTCTAGGATTCCACTGTGATTCTGTCCTCCTAAATGGTCGTGCCTTTTAGTTATGACAGCCATCACTCAGTGATGGCAAAATGGGTAAGTCATGACACTTCCATATCAAAACTATTGCCTATTCTTATTATCACACACATACAGTGAATTCACTCACAGTTTCACAGAATGGCTACAGGTTCCCATCTTGTATAAAGAGTCAAGTGTGTAAGATTTTGTTTAAAACCTGATTTTTTTTTTGATCACACAAAGCTATTTATTGCGGAATCGTTTACCATACTGAATACTAGACAAATAGCTTCCATATCTAACAATAAGGGAACTGTTAAATAAATTTTCATGCTTACAATTTTAAACTGTGCATCCATAAAAATAAGATTGAAGATGGATGATAGTGTTGTCCAGTGGTTCTAGACATAGATTTAGAGCAAAACTGTCTAGGCTCAAACTGAGGTTCAGCTACTTAGTAGCTGTGTGACCTTGGGCAAGTTACATAATTTCTCTGTATTTTAGTTATCTAGAAAATGAAGACGATGACAAACTAAAATAGGGGTGTTTTGAAATTTACGTGAGTTAATATATGTAAAAGACTCAGAAAAGTATCTTTTCACATTAAGGACTATTTTCTTTCTTTCTTTTTTTAACATCTTCATTGGAGTATAATTGCTTTACAATGGTGTGTTAGTTTCTGCTTTATAACAAAGTGAATCAGCTATCCATATACATATATCCCCATATCTCCTCCCTCTTGCGTCTCCCTCCCACCCTCCCTATCCCACCCCTCTAGGTGGTGACAAAGCACCGAGCTGATCTCCCTGTGCCATGCGGCTGCTTCCCACTAGCTATCTATTTTACATTTGGTAGTATATGTAAGTTCATGCTACTCTCTCACTTCGTCCCAGCTTACCCTTCCCCCTCCCTGTGTCCTCAAGTCCATTCTCTACGTCTGCGTCTTTATTTCTGTCCTTCCCCTGGGTTCTTCAAAACCTGTGATGTTTGAAAATGCGTCTGGTAGATCCATAGGGAAATATTTTATTACCTTGTATTCCCCTCAGGGATGAAAATGCTGTCTTGACAAATGGATTACTTGGGAAAAAAGTATGTGCAAATTTCCAAACTTCCTGGAGACAGACATTAGTCAAAAGGCAATGTCATCTTCTGTAATTTTCCTGAAAAGCTAGGTGCTGTTTATTCTAAAAACAGCAACAACAAACAAATGCTCTTGCTTTAAAAAGAAGAATAGATCAATGGTTTGGTTATTTTAAAATGGGGCCTCTTCAGTTCAATACCTACTTAACTGTTTTCCAGACCAGAGGGTAACATAGACTAGGCCTATCTTAATTTAGATTAATCATGTGTCTTTTAAAAAATTACCTCTATGGTCAAGAAAACGGAAATACAAATGAACAAAAAGATGATGAAAAGTGGTCAAAGAATGTTTTCCAGTTTTTTTCTTTCTTTCTCTTGAAGCAACAGAAAGTAATAAAAAGAGAGAACTGATATTTGAAAAACACAGATTAAGAGGGTTGCCAGATAAAATACAGGACACCCAGTTAAATTTGAATTTCAGACAAACATGCTATCCGTTCTTGATTTTTATTTGTGAAATCTAGCAATTCTACTAGTGATCCTTTGTTTCCCCTTAAGAACTAGGGAAATCAAGGCATGGACTGATCGACAGAAGACACAGAGTCGATAGTTTCAAATTGAATCTGCGGTCTGCCTTCAGACCACTGGTGCGACCTGTTCACATCTTAGCTACGAACTTTTAAGCTTGTTACCTTCAAAAATGAAGTAAATGTACACTGAGTTGGAACCCAAAATAATTATTTTAAATCTTTTACTGTATTTAGACTTAATTTAGATTAAATTAAATAGTCTTATCTCCAGGACATGGGAAGCAGAAAGAAAATAATGGAGACACTTAGATCTGAGTTGAAAATTCATAGACGGAGGAAGGAAGGGTGCCTAAGACGGCAGCCATTAGTCACATGTGGCTCCTTAAATTTTGATTAATTAAAATAAAATAATTAGCTGCTCAGTTGCACAGCTCTATTGATTTCAAGCACGCATTAGGCACATGTGCCTGTCAGCACAGATCTCCACCCTCGTAGAAAGCTTCATCAGACAGGGCTGGCCTGGAGCCTTCTAAGACCCTACCTGGTACGCGGTTGTGCAGTTGCGGGACGCTGGGACAGTGATATAGGAAGCAGTGCTCAGGACGCACCAAGCCTCAAGGTAATCCTCCTATCAGCCAGAAGTTTCGTTCCTGAGGTTCTCTAATAGGTGGGGCCCCTGTGCTCCCACTCTACCCTGATGCTCCTTATCCCCGAGGAGGTCATCTAAGGGGCTCAAGCTAGAGATTTAGGGTGATGTCAAAGAGGACAGAGCCCTGGTGCAGGAGTCAGAGAACCTGGCTTCCCAGGAAGCTCTCCACCAGTCAGCAAGTCACTGTCCCTATGTGTCCCTCAGTTTCGTCATTTCTAAAATGAGGACCAGATAGTGGATGATTTCTAAAGACTCTTCTGGCTTTCAAATGCTGTGATTCTGAGTAAGCAGCACTGACAGACTAGAGTCCCAGGAAGCGTGAGCAAATTTAGATACTAACTAGAAAAGATCCTTTCCTGATTTGCTTCCAGTCATCACAGAACCGGAATGAGTTCTGCAAGGATGGTTCAACATGCCATGGACTCAATTTTCATAGATGTCTATAGCAGTGATAACTTCTGTTCAGGACATCACCCCTGGAGAAGCTCTTTCTCTCTTTCTTGACAATGTCAGGAGTCTGATTGTGTTATTCTCCTCTCCCCATCCCCATTTCGATGACGTGAACAAGGAGGTGGGGTCGACTGGAAGCATGACTCCACGGTAAGGATATCATTCTCTTTTGAGAATTTTCCTTATTAAAGGAATTCAAAACTTTTCTCTTAAAATGCATTCTGTAAGAAATTTATGATTCTCAGCTTCAAAGGTCTCACTTCAAGATAAGGGGTTTTGATTGAGCATCTGTTGAGGTCTTCAGAGTCAGATGAATCTGGGGCTAAATCATGCTTAGTAGCTGCAGGTCAGCAAATGATATATTATTCTTGGTGGTAATCTATAAAGTGGGAATGAGACTGCTTCTCCTGCAAGACTTCATGAGAAATGAGGAAACATATGTGAAGTGTTCAGCAAGGGTCTCTGGTACCATGATTAATTATACAAAATAATAGTATATCCACAATTCAGAGATCCTTCCTTGCTTAAAAAGTAAACTTTTCTATACATTCACTAGAATGTATCTTGCATCTAAATATGTAAAAAGCTTTTGTTAACTTTTTTTATTGAAGCATAACATATACCATAAAGTACATAAATCTGAAGTGTATAGCTCAACGAGTACGTATACCTCCATGTAACCAACACTCATGCCAAGATACAGACCATATCCAGCACCCAGAAGTTTCCCCTCATACACCTTCCCAGTCAATATCCAACTGGCCCCCAGAAGGAACCATTATTCTGACTTTATCACCATAGATTAGCTGTGCTTGTTCTTACTCCTCACATAAATAAAATCATGCAGCATACATACTTTGATCGGGCTTCTTTTGCTCAAGCATTATGTCTGCATAGTTTATTCTTTGCATTGTTGTACAGTAGTTCATTGTTTGACTATACTACTTTTTGGGGGGTGAGCAGAGATTTCTATACTCCAGAGGTAACATAAAGCTAGCAACAGAAGATTTGTCACAGTGCTAACCAAGGTGACCAACAGGTAGTTAGTTACACCACTGATGGACACAGACACTGGCTATCAGACATACAAGACAAATCTATCAGATGCCTGAGGAAGGAGGGAAGGGGACAGAAGGGACGGAAAATACTTGATGATCTCAGGGTTTGTTTTATATCACACCATATTGCTCATCTAGCCCGCAGAGACTCGTATTATAAGAAAAAACAGAAGTTTCTGAAATGATACGAGTACATCAATTAGGAACAGTCACATTATTAATATTATTTGTATTAAATCTCAAACAAGAGGGATTTCCAGCAAGATGTTGATCCATGATTAATTCATTTTAATTATGTTTTTCTTATTTACCTGATTGAAACTTCTCTCTTCAATCACGACACCTTATTAAAAAGCTATCTGCATAGATATAACTTTCCTTCCACAATCCTCCTGCCTCTGAGTGAGATTCATTTCACTTTCTAATCAATAAGCCTCATGCCCCTTTGTGCATCTTTCAGCTGGCTGTTTTCACGTTATTTAATCTGTCTTAGAATTTCCTAGAGGCTTAGATTTAATGCTGTAAAATAGAAATGAACAGCCTTTAAACACCAGGTTTGCCTGAAATGGTATTAACCTAAGTTTAATGTACCTGAGCCCCCAGGGATGTCTGTGGGATTCGAAACAGTGAAAAATACTTATCAAGGTTTCATCTGCAAATTTTGTTACTAAAATGCTTGCTGATATCATGAGACATTCCTCTCACACCGAGACAAAGGAAAGATGGCTTCCCTATTGTTTTATGATTCTTAACCTGTAATTAAAAGAATAGCACAACCCCATGAACGCATAGTTAAAACTAAATACAGTACAGAAAAATAGCCTTCAATAAAATTAAAAAGCTTTCCTTTATGTCTTGTTTGCCAATAACTGCATGTTTTGATTCATTCCTAGTGTAAGTGCTGAATGTTAAGCAAATGTTTTTCTCCTGAAAGGGATAATTAGCACAAAACCCAAATTGTCCATAATGATCTTTAGGGTAAGCCTCCCCTCATAAGAACAGCTATATCTCTTCATTACAACTTCCTTTTTTGACGATCACCATCTCCATTTAGTACTCTTGATGAAAAGCCTTTGTCCTTTGAGCTGTACCTCTTTCTCTGATGCTCCACTGCGGGCCCCTTTGTAGCCTGTGACATATTAGGTAAACATGCAGAAACGGCAGAGGCATTTTCACGCCAAGATGATGAGTAGGCTACAGTAAAACAAGCAGAGAAGCAGGTAATTCACTCAGGTTCATTTCATTTCCTCAAAGCAAACTGAATAGGTGAAGGGGCTACCTACTGAACAAAACTCAGCCAGCTCAGAGAGGGTTAGGTAGACCCCAAAATGCCTTGAGAAGTCCGTCTATCAAACGCAAGCCCCAAGGATTAGAAAAAGTCCCCCCCAGATCAATCCATCCACACATGTTCAGCCTTGGCTGCTCATAACTTTCCCTCCATTCATTCGGTGTATGAACCATTTAGTCTATACTTGGGTTCCAACTCTCCCAAGCTTCTCCCCCTCACATATTTTTCATGGAAATGGGCTGTTGCTTCGTACTTCATCATTTGAGAGGGTTATTGCATTTGGTGGCAATTTCAGCTGTGCTGATCTCATTCCAGATGTTATGAGATTTAACGCTGAAAACCTGACTTCACTCTGGAGGGATCTGCTTTCAATAATGAGGCAGATACTTGTGTTCTTCATGTGATTTCCTAAGTAAGGTGTGATGCCAGTGAACTTGAAAGTCAAGAAGTTTAAAGAAGAGAAGCAAGAGATGAGTGCCCTCAAAGCTCACCTGAAAGCAAAGGGTCCTTCTTACGTGTGTTTACCCGTGCACCTTCCCAATTGCTAAAAGGACGGGCAATGGAATGGTTTTAAAGGCCTTGGGTTACATATTAAGAGGAAACTTGGGAGAAAAACAAGGCACCATTTAAAATTCCTTGGGACAGCTTTTCCAAACAATACTCCCTCCTTCTCTTTGTAGGTTAAAGTGTGGATTTTTATCTATCATTTGGCTCAATGCCAGGCAAGATTATTCTTAGAAGTGCTTTGGTTCTCTTTCTTTTTCATTGTTGTTAATTACATGTTAATACATTTTCCTTAAAATTCACCAAAGGCTCTTGTGGTGGACATAGCTTTGAAATAAACTTTTTTTTTTAAGCGCATCCCACTTCCTTGTGAGACTTGACATGTAAAGGGCAATGTGGTGTTGGTGTTCTTTCCCATTAGGGCACAGGGCATAGTTTTATTAGAAATTCAAGTCAACTTAAATACTGACCTCATGACAATTACACAAGTAATTGAAGGACTGACTGAGGTCCTTGGTATTACTGAATAAGGTCTATATTCTTAACATCAGGCAGCAGGTCAGAAAGCGAGCTGGCCTCTCTACACCAAGCTGTCCCAGGTTGCACTGTATAGATTGAGTGGAAGACATGGAAGTTCTTAGTGCGTTCTTTAAACTAACTAGCCCTATTGCTTCCTCTGATCACACTGAAATTCTGCACAGAACACCGTTCAGGTTATGTCTGATTTCACTGATAACCAATAAGATATTAGCTGACTTGCCAAGGCAACCTCCTCTGACTTTGAGCCCAGTCTTTCTGCTCTGCGATGCTTCAGTACCTATTTCTGCAAGACTGGTCACAGGAAGGACTCAAACCTTGGCTTGCGATTGGGAAACTTACCATGAGAAGCAGGATATACCTACTCAAACTCCTTGCAATAGCTTTTTCAAAAAGACCCGGGGGAGCAGGGAACATGGGCCATTCAAAAGTCTACCTAAAATTCCCCCTGAAACCTAAGCAGTCCTGCCACTTTTCTATCAATTAAATAGCCTGGAAGAAGTAGTAGAGCATTTTCCAAACTACATTCAGAGGAACACTGGTGGGTAACAGAAGTGACCTCCTAATGAATAAATTTTCGGGGAGCCATGGATTATAGCTCCCTCTTGGAGAGGTATACCATCCAGGAAAAATTCTGAGATGTCCTTTGGCAAACCTGCTTATTTTTGTTTACCCTTGCATTTTCAAAATTTACCCGACCATGTAACCCTGTTTTCCTGTAACATCCTTTGCAACTAATACTCCAATTCAGGCCACACTCCTCTAGTGAAGAAGAGCTCAGAGTAGACAGTTCCAGTGCCCCTTTCTGTGACTCTCGATAAAGCTCCCGATCTCTGCACTCCCAGTGCATTTCTTTCCAGAATCCAGGGGTTTAGCAGATGGTTCCTGAGATTTTCTCCAGCCCTATCGGTCCATTATTTATACATTCTGTTAATGATGGTGGTGCCCAGCATATTAGTGTCAGATCAAATCCTACAATACCGTAAAGATATCACTTTTCTGTGTTAACAGTCAATACTACGTTGGGGTTGTGCCTCGTGGAATCACGGCGAGCGGTCTACTGTACCACCTTTTGTGGGGCAGATGAAATGGGGACAGCTGAGCATGATGAAAACATACCAAGAATAACAGTCAGAAACAGCTCTACTCCTGGCTCTGCCATTTACCTGTGAGACCTTAGGCGAGTCATTTACCTCCCTTTGATTGGATGGCTTCGTCTGGAATTTAAGTGGTTGAAGTGAATGACCTCTCAGGTCCGCATCGGGGCTAATATTCCATGACGCGGGGCCGGTGGCCTTCTTAAGTAAAGACAAGAATGCGTGGCTGCTGTGTCTCTGCTTTTACAACCTGACACTGACCCTATTGATTATTTCACGTTGAGGCCTTGATTAGAAATGCAGTAATTATGATGCTGTTCCAAAGAGGATACTGGAGCATCTCTTTCGGCATCATTAATATTTATTCATCCATCCATTCAGCGGTCATTTATTAAAAGGCAATATATGCCAGGCGTTATGCTCACCCTCGGGGACCCAAGCATGAGGAAGACAAACCACTGCCACCCAGAAGCACAGAGCTTAATGGTAAATATAGACAAACAATACAAATTGTTCTATAACAATGTGATAAGGGTTTTGTTTTGCATCAGGGTTTCTCAGCCTCAGGACTACTGACATTTGGGGCCAGGTGACTCTCTGCTGGAGGCTGTCCTGTACACTGTAGGATGTTTATCAATGTCCCTGGCTTTTACCCAGTAGATGCCAGTAGCACCCCTACCCCACCAATGTGACAACAAAAATGTCTCCAGACATTTCCAAGTATACCCTGGGGAGGAGGTGGCAAAATCATCCTAGTTTGAGAACCACTGACTTCAAGATATTCTTTTATTGCTAGAGAATTTTCTATCTATGTGCTATGCCCTAGATGAGTCTGACTGTAAAATTTCAAGCGTAGCAACTATGTCCCATTTTTTGGCATAATTCAAGTTTCTAAATATTAAGCATGCCCGCAAGTTTAAGGTGCTATCCTATTCACTGAGGGTTTTTTAAAAATTAGTATGACACAATTCACTGCTCTCAAAGGTTTAAAATCTTGTTCTGGAGCACAGAATACAAGTAATACCAGTCAGGTGGAAAAGTTCCAGAAGGGGTTTCAAACAAATGAGTTAGGAGCAGGTCATTCATCTAATAAACATTTCCTGTTATGTGAACGGCACTGTGCTGGGCTCTGGGGAGAAGGCAGTGAGTAAGACAGATCACTGATACCAGGATGGAGCCTCCATTCCAGTGTTTAACAAACAGTGGAAACCAAGAGCGTGTCACGTGGTGAATGGCACCTCTGATGCAGAGAAGGCCAGAGTGAGGGGCAGGGCGTGCAACTTTAAAACCAGATGAGGGAGACTCATTGCCCACATTTCCCAGTAATCAATCCCATGGGCGGCCTGACAGAGGACGAGGGCCCATAGCATGTAAATGGCACCAGCACAAAGTTTGGCTTTTGATACGTGAACAACGATTGAGGGCTACCCTCTGCTGGGTGGGTCCCCGAGTGTGGTGAGAAAAGGGCCCAGCCTCCCTGGGTCACGGCTTCTCAAGGGCATCACCCACACTGGGTTCTCGAGACTCAAGCCTTCAACAGTCCCCACCGAGCCTTCAACCCTCCCAGCTTCACGTGTCTCTGCGGGGCTGGTCTTTCGGATCTCTGTCCTCTATTTGTGGGTCACCCCCTCTTCCCTACCCCTGCTTAGGTCTCAGCTACTCTACTCAGTACCTGTGATGGCAGGAAAAGAGAGCCCTTTCTCTCTTCCCTGTTTCCCCCAAGCGCCTCTTGTAGTTGCAGTCTTTAAAGCCAACCAGTTAGGAACCTTTATGTTCTGCTCTCAGAAATTTTCTTGCATTACAGCAGCTTTTTCACGGGGGATGCAAAGTGGCCCGTTCCCTGCCAGCCTTCGTGCTTCTGTCCTATGAGCACCCGCGTCTGTCTGGATCCTCTGAGCTCCTTCAGCCTCCACCAGATCTTATCCTTCTCTGAAAGCCTTCAGGACTGGTCCACTCTCCCCAGTGGCTCTGTTTGCAGGCTGCCTCCCTTTCAGCTTGATTCCCTCACTCATTCAAATTCAGATCCAGCATGTGAGAGCACCACTGCGTGCCAGGCCATGGGCGAAGACCTTCTTAAGGCTTATTTTATCTAATCCCCTGCTATAGTTACTCCATTTTGCAGACATTCCTCCTAGGAGCCATCCGCCCAGGCTACCTCTGGATTATTGTATCCATAGCACATTTTCAACCTGAAAATGTTCTTATCTTGTAACTTGGATACAATTTTTTCCCCAATAAGCACTTAACTGAGTAGAGCAAAGAGTCTCATGAGTGTGTGACAACAGCTTTTCAAATTCCTTAATAATTTTCATTCAACTTTGAGCAAGCTTAGCCTGTCTAAAAGCTAGAACCCTAAAGGAAATGTATGACTGTCACTTTTATGGTTCCTACATCAGGGAGAGAAGGCACCTCAACTCTCTCTTCAACAGTTTCTGGGGAGGGTCAAAGTTTTTGAAGTCTAAACACGGAGGAAGTCATTATGTCCCGTAGCTTTCCACATTGGTTGTAAAGACCTCTAGCGACAGTGGCTGATTCTGAGACCACAGTTTTGCAGCCCACAGGCATGTCCTTCATTGATTTCATTCCAGGTGGTCGTCGCAGATGATGGACAGGTCGCGGGATCCCATAACCACACAGTGCTGGGATGGGGCCCATGAAATTCACTTAGAACATGTGCTTCTTGAGCTGAGGACCCCAGGCGGTACACTTAGAGCCGGCTAAGTCCCCAGACCCATCCACGGAGCTCATCTTGGCTTGTTCCCTAGTTATGCAACAGTGTTTTTCTGAACCATCTTGGATAAATTGCTTTACTTCTCTGTCTGCCTGTCATCTCAACTGTAAATTGGAGAGATAGCATGAGCTCTCTATTTCCCTGTGGTGTTCTGATAATTAGATAATGTCCCCAAAACACTCTGAGCTCTTCACAAAAGGCTGCTCTGTAAATACAAGATATCCCAGTTGCTTTGACAGATCAGTTTAGGAAATAAATCAAGCACAGACGTTCCTGGCTTCCAGTGCCATGGACTCTGCTTGTCTGCGTTAACGAGCCAGGCCAGGTTGGACCCTCAAAGAAATCATTGCAGCAACTTTCAGTGCCCGTGGGATTTTGGACACCTTTCTTCCATAGACCAGATGCTTGCTATAGTTCAAGCAAAATAGTCCACACAATGAAAACTCAACTGCTCATCCAAATCAGCTGAAACATTCCGGAATACAGGCCCTGCTTAGTTTCCCTACCTTCTACTGTTACAGAGCTGCACAGATGCTAGCTAAAGGTATTAAGATAATAAAATTTAAATTTCAGTGGAAAATGAAGGAAGACTAGCTTGAATCCTCGTATGTTATGCCTTTCCAGCTTGCTCTTTTATAACCTCCGTACTCGTTAATCATTTCTGAAAATTCACAACTTACCTTTTATTACATATTTGCTATTTACTTTGATATTTTACATAAAATATCCCATAGAATTATATGGAATATTTAAAACTTTAAAAACTCACCAGAAAAGTATTCCTTGGAAAAACCTAACTGGTACCTTCAATACAAAATTAAACAGATAAACCAAAAAAGTGGTAAACATACTTTTATAGGTTAAATTTTATGAAGAGTCTGCCATCAATCAAAATTGTTTTTCCTATCGAGGTACCATAGAGTTGCTCCCTATGTCAGCATGGACTCCATTAGAAGCTACTATATATCAGTACTTCCGATACCAGTTTTCTCCAACGACTTTGCATCCCTTCCTCTAAATGTTTGCCCCCATTCCCATCCTCTCATCCTCAGATCAGACGCACAGTTTCTGGCACTGGAACAACGATTTATGTGTCATGCCGTGATGAATCCCGGGTAATCACCGGCATTGTTTCTCAAGTGCAGGGCCACTGGGTGACACCTGCTGGAGCAACTCTCTTCTTTATGAGAACCCATATTTATATGCCGAGTATGCTTTACTCTATTCTAAGTCTTATCAACTCTGCTGCTGATAAACTGCATTGCTCCCAATCTAACATTTTGAGCCAGTCTTCTGGAAGATATGTACACATGTGTGTATACATATAAATACATACGTATACGTGTATATATCAATTAATAATACTGATATCTATAACGAATATATAATGGGTATACTATATATCACAAATTGTCAATATGTGTTTATTTAATTTGAGTGCTAATTGAAACAAATATTCAGTTGTATGGGGTGATAAAAGAAAAGAGCCCCAAAGATCTAAAGAGCAGCAGATTTATTATAAAATTGCAAGTTACATGAACAGTCTGTTAGAAACAACGGACTCACATTGTCCACATGCCCACATAACTGCATTTCAGTTCCCTGAGGACAAATACAATACCTAATTTAATTAAAAATCTATCCTTCTATTTTTAATGCCGCTTGTGAAAGAGCTCAGAGACCTGGACAGGAGATTTACTAGGCACGAGCTAAGTTTACAGTCGCAAAATTCATCAATAACTTGCAGAGAACACACACAGCCAAGAGACACTGCTTGCTTCAGAGAGTTTTAACATAAAGCCAACACATGAAACAATGATTTACAAAAGACGGCCCTAAATTTCATTAAGCAGATGACATGTTCTAACTTAGAACTTCACCCTCTGGTCAAGATTCTCCCCAAAGGGATGATAGTAACTACATATGCTTTTAGAAAGGAACCTAAGGGAAATGTTACATTTCTCAGGCTTTTTGTAACACTAAAAGCGATTTCTTATTAGATTTTGGAAAAACAAACAAACAGAACCACTACTTCAAAACACCAAAAGAATTCTCAAGATGAGATTTCCCCAGAAGGAAAACAGAGACAGCAAAGGGCGTACGCCATCAATTTCTGGGGTCAGAACTTTTCTTTCCATCAGGACTGCCCCTGAGAACACTCTGCTTCAGGGCCAGAAGTCCCATACAGCTCTGAGTACCTGGGGACAAGAAGAGTCATCGTGTATGAAGCTAGCTTCTGGACCGTACTATATTATCGGTCAGCAGCAAGGAGAAATCTCTCCCCTTCTTCTCCTGAACCACTGGCCAAGAAAATCTAAGGAACCTATCATTCCAAATCAAGTGTAACATAATCCCCCTGCCCCCGTGCAATCTCCCCTCAACCCAGACGTGTCTCCCCACATAGCATACGCTGCACGCTTTACCTTTAAATTACCGGATTCTGTCAACGGTCCTTCCTACCCTATCCAGCAGGAATGCAAGATGATGCGTGCTCTTCACCCCCAAGTGGCATTTGACTCCACTGCATGCAATCACTCAATGCGGTATGGATGAACGGGCCAAGTTCAGGTTCACTGCCTCACAGTGGCTTCACTCCTCACAGCACGTGACCAGGGAGCAAGCGAGCGCGGCTGCCGGTGCTGCCGGCTCCAGTGGAAACTAATGGAAAAAGCATGTTGCCAAATGCTCTCTCCAGGCTCCCTCTCCTCACCCTTGCTGTGACAGTGTTAAAGCTGCCGCCTTGATAAAGAACAAAAGCAAAAGGCAATGCAAACTGCCTCTCCAGAGGAGCTTTCTCTTCCAGCAAAACATGATCCACGCCATGCTTGGGGACAACAGGTGAAGCCACGTAGGAAGCCTTGAACTTTATGGCTCAGAAGAGCCCGGGCAAAATTGCCTGGGTGCCTGAGTTGCGCAGGCATCGGGCGCCCCAGCGGTGCCTGTTTGCAACTTGCCTTGGGTGTGCATGGGGCCAGCAAATAAACATCCAAAAAAAAAAAAACAGAGAACACAGCCGACAGCTTAACCTTGCTCCTGCCTTCAGAGATGCCAGACTGTTCTGTTTGCTCAGGACTCTCCTTTTACCAACATTCAATTTGAATGAGCCGGTGCAAACGCACTGCTCATCCGCTCCCAAGAACAGGATGCATTTATGTGAAACACGAGGAGAATGCCTAATGCCCAGGCATCCTCTGCATTCCCAGGAGCTTGTATTACAGGGCTAGCTTACATTTCACTGCCTGCCTGAACCCCTGCCAGCACCCACTGCACTTCCGCGAGCATCGCAACTTCAGGCCAACATCCCATCAACACACACACACACACCCACACACACCCACACACCCACACACACACACACACACACCTGAAACACTGTGATGCCTCCTGCTAAGAGAAGCACCTTTTGCAAGCTCCCATCTGCCCCCAGCGACACGCCGGGTGACGGAGATGTGGAGCAAACTGACTCTGCCAGGCTTCTCTTTTCTCTTTCAATCAGCAACTTTCAAGACTGGGAAAGATGAGTGCCAGATGCATTGTGGTGTGTCAGCTCCAGGCTGAGAAGTGACTGCTCTGTGGGCCTTTATTAGAAATGAATTCATGAAAACGGGCCGCCGTACCTTTAATTCATCTTTGATCTATAACATTAAATACAAGCTTAATAACAACCCACTGTCCAAAAAGCGCGTGACGATATGTAACACAAGAAGTGTGCCTACCAGGCCACCGCTAAGGTCCCATCTGATTACAATGACCTGCGACCAGCAGTGAGGGAAAGCAGGTCTCTGGGTACATTTCATCTTACATTTTCCCCTCACATACAGCTCTTAGTTGATTGAGTTCCAAAGAAAATACTGTTACAGTGCTTACTTTTCTTCCTTAAAATCGCCCTAACTGTCTGGCATGGTCTGGGAATTAAATTTGCATGGCCGTGTTTCAGACAGAATCTTGGTGTGGCCTGGCAGCAACTTTCCTCACCCTTTTCACAGCGTCTGAGTGTGGGTCACATGCATTTGGATGCAGCAGAGAGATTTCTCGGAGACTTCCGTTCAGGGAGTGAGATGACTGAGGCTGTCAGAGACCATATGCGCAGCAAGCACCCCACTGGAAGGAAGTACCTGGGAACATCATCAGAAGTATTTCTTTGCGAAAAGCAGCACGTCGTCACCGGGGTCTGAGAAATTCTGCTCTAACCTGTACCCAGGGCTTACGTAGATCTCTGGCGACTCACACTAACCACACTCACAAGAGAATGAGGTATAAACCAAATTACAATTTCTAAATTATAATTCACCCCGTAAATAATGTATGACAAAGGAAATGTCTTTCACGTGACCAGAATTTTCTCATTCACCAACTGAGCTTGACACAATTCTCTACCTTTTCCCCCTGGATTCAGGTACTGAGGGAGTGAGCGCCTTACTCTTACTGTTGTTTTGAATTTCAAGGGCACAGAATGACGTTTCTTAAGAACAGAAAGAAAAATCAAACAAACAAATAAATAAATCAATCTAGTAAAAACCACGCAGAGCAACATTACCTCCTATGAGCTTCTCTCTGAAACTGTAGCCAATTTGTCCTCCATGGACTAAGAAACTGAGTGTAAAAGAGAGAGAGAGAGAGAGAGAGAGAGAGAGAGAGAGAGAGAGAGAGAGAGAGAGTGTGTGTGTGTGTCTGCATTGATAGCATGGGAATGAATATAAATTTATGTAAATCTCATCCTAGAAGTCAATGGGAAATTAAAAGTATGGTTATGGGATTTTATAAATGGCTGATAAATCAACAAGTTAAAAGAAAACCTAGTAGATCCTTAGACTCAACAACAGACCCAAGTATATAAATTCAATTTCTAATCCTAGCACAGTCATTTGAAGCCATTAGTGTAAGACTGGGAAGCATGAGTGGTGATGGGAAGGAGAAACAGGTGCGTATGTTGGCATTGATGATTAGGAAAGAAATTTTTTAGACAAACGTTCCATCCAGCTCTCTCAGAAGTTATTTATGATTATGACTGCTCACAGATAGCCTGGACAATCGGAGGATGCCTTCCAGTATTTGGGGGAATATGGAAAGAGCGGGTAGAAAATGGTGACTGATATAACTGATATAAATATCAGTTCAAAAATTCCTGCTCAGGATGGATGGATTCATTTATCCATTCATTTCTTCAAACAGCATGTCCAGAATGCCTCCCATGGGCCATGCTCCGTGCTGCCCACTGGGGGACACAGAAATGAATAATAGATCATACTCCCTGACCACATGGGGCTCATGGTCTTGGGACTCAGATGCTTTTCCTCATTTTCCCGAGAAATGCTTCTGCCAGTCCTAGAAATTGACAATGCAGGATTCTACAAGAGGGATTTCAGGTTCATAAAGGATATCCCTGGGTTTCTAAACAGCTGACCCTGATCTTCCCAAATACCTTGGGAGAGAGAAGCCAAGAAAACACCAAGGATGGTTGGCCCCTGAAGTACCAGCGGGAACTACAAGTGACCGGCTGTTTCCCATGACCTTCACCTTCTGGTGTCAACCTGTGGTTTTGTTAGATGGCAAAAGAGGCCTTGCAGGTGTAACTAAAGTTATTCATCAGCTGACATGAAAATGAGGAGATTAGCCTGGATTATGCAAGTGGGCCCAGTGTTCTCACATGAGCCCCTAGAGGCAGGAAAGGCAGGTGGCAGGGGAAGTCACAGCTCCACAAAGCCTGAGAAGGAAGGACTCAGTGTGTCACTGCTGGCTTGAAAACGAATGGAGCACATGTCAGGAAAATGGAGACCTCGGCTCTACAACTGCCAGGAACTGAATCCTGCCAGCGAACAGGGAGCTAGGAGGAGCGCCCAGCCTCTAGAAGCTGAGAGTCACAGCCCTGATACCCTGATTTTAGCCTGGTAAGGCCCAAAGAGAGAATCCAGACATGCCCTGCTGGACTTCTGGCTTATAAAAATTGTGAGATAATAATCCGGGGCTGTTTAAGTCACTAAGGTAGTGGTAATTTGTTACACCGCAAGAGATAATAAACCAGGGATGCCCGTGGCCGAGGTTAGTGATCATCTGTAAACTAACCATCCTGCTTCTCAGACAGTCTCCATTCCTTTGGCTCATCCATGGGGAGGGTGACCCCCCACTAGGGCCACAGATGTCACTAGATGGACATGCCAAGCCTCGAAAGATACTAGGTCAGGACTGGGACACCCAGAGGCTAGGAGTGATGGAGCAGAGGGGGAGGCATATTACAAATAAGTGCCAGACACTGTGCCAGGTCCCGGGGATTCCGAGGCAAGGAAGGCAAGGTCCTTGTCTTCCAGGGTGTTACAATAGAATGGAGGAGACACGGTAACTAACTAGAAGGGAAAGCAGAACTAAGTGAGATGCCAGGAGCAGAGCGTAAAGCCATTCTTTCCGTTTGGAGGTGGGATGGGGGCGGTCCCTGTGGAGCCACGGGGGTGTGAACACCCAAGCTGCCGGCTGCGTAGTGTACCATCCCCCAAGAAAAACTATCAGTTACCAACTATCAGAGTATCAACATTTTATGTAAAAACCGGCTCCGATCCTGCACTTGCATACTCTACCTTGCCACCGTCACCCTGGTCTCACCCCCGTCTCACCCCCGTGGGATCCTGTCTTCATTTAAAACATTCATATTTTGTTCATCTTGGATGTTTTACAGTCACTTTGATTTTCTAAATATTGCGTGAAGGTATTATTTAGCTCGATTGTGGAATGTCAGGGTACCCTCTTACACTGTGCTCCTCGGGAGACTGCCTTACCCTGGAGTGAAGCGGCACAGAGCAGACCGAGCAGTGAGGGACCAGCGGGGCAGGAGTTAGTCCGAGCTCAACATGGATAATACTGGCGTGGATCATCAGAAAAATTGTTTGCACTTTAACTTAGGTTTTCTAATTAGGGGACTAGAGGACATGCTCTCTCACTTCATCCTAGTCTTAAAATTCAGAGTCTAAGATTGTATAGATAATTTTGCTTCTTTATGAAAGGGAGGCCTGACTCCAAAAGTTATCAACGCTTCCTAGGCTGCATAAAGATGTATAAATGCGCAGCTTTAAGCATGTTCAAAGTATTAATCTACTTTACTGTCAAATCAGAGTGATTTCACTCCAGAAAATCTACAGAGCTCCCATTCTGGACATTGAGCTCACCTATAAAGAAAGGTGAACAGAATTTAAGGCTTTGGTGAAATTCAAGGAGAGCTAAGTCAGAGTTGGAAGTTTTTCTGTATTCTTCCTATAATGAGGTCAAACTACGTCTGCAACTCCATGCAGGCGGCGATGAAGCTTTGCCGGAACCACCAGCTGACCTGTGTGAGGCAGGTTAGCAGTGATCACAGACTCTCTGTTCCTCCTTTGAAAGACCGTCGCCTGTGTGGGCTTCAATATCTGTTCTAATAAAAGGAACACTGGTGTCCAAAACGGTGCTCAAAGGGAACACTGAGCTTCCCAGTGGCTGACTTCATATTTAATTGGATCATTTTTAGAATGAGGAGGATTCTTTTCCCCTCAAATTCTAAAAATAGCAGGAGACCACACCGTTTTGCCTTTGGATTATTGACAGAACAATTTGTCCCATTGGCTTTTTGGCTTTGTTTAGTTGGGAGATGATAATATTATTCTATTGTCAGATTGATGCTGGTTCCTTCTAGCTGTGAGTGGGCTTAACACAAAAGGCGTTCTCAGGGCCAATTTAAACCAGCAGGTAGAAATTGTTACACATCTGAATCAAAATAGAATGGAAAAGTATATGGCACTTGCTTTGATAAACTCCCACCATTTATTATCTGGGACCAAGGTTTTTAAAAGCAAACACTTTGCAGAGTTTAAGCAATCAGCATCTGATTATTACTTAATGACTGAACTCTCTTAAAGGCTCCATAATAATCAAAATGCAAAAAGGCAACAAAATCTCATCTGAGAATTTGAATTTTTAAACACCCAGGTTAAAGCATGGGAAATGTAATAGTCTCTCTGCAACATGAATAATTTCCTTTCCACTAAGCAATCAGTTAGAATTCTAACAGTTCAAGAGAACATACAGAGCAAATTGCTTACGTCAACCTGCCCCGAGAAAACATGCAGTCGCGAAAACGGTGATTTTGCACCTGACTTTACAAATCCAGGGCTAATCTATGCAAGGTTTTTGCACTTTGTACCTAACAAAGACCAAAATATGACGAAACTGTCCTGTAACTGTAGAATTATCTGATGAGGCAGCAGGAAGAGAGAACTCAGCAGAGCTGTTCCACAAAGTTCTAAAGGACGTCTCAGCTGCATCATGCCATGGCACCACGAGGCCAGGGATCCATTGGCTCCCCGGCCTCTCTCAGAGACCAGTCCCAGAAAGATGGTGCCAGGCCTGGTGGTGCTGCAGGACTGATGTCTTTGTTTCATCAGATACAGACGTTTCCATCACTCAGAACTCCCTCTCCTTCTGTGATTAAGTGCCTCAAACCCAAGTGGAGGCCAGCTCTGAAAGCATATGACAAAACGGGAAAAGGCCACGACATCTTCCTAGAAGTCTTTTAGAATTTTATTAACCATTTCCGGGCCCATGTTACGGAAGCTAGAGCAAGAGGCAATGGCCTGGCCTAGACAGATTGCTGTGAGAACCCAACACGCCAGGTCCTTGCAGCTTTAGCAAGAATCCAACTCAGCTACTCTGGAACGCGAGGGGATGCTGATGGCAGAGATGGCCACGGGCAGGACAGAATACAAGGAAGACCACTCCAGCAGGGACTAGGAGGGGCTGACGTCACCATGCTTCAGCCAAGGCTTCAGAGGACCTGTACGTGGTGGCTCTTATCCCAGGCGGTGCATTGCAATCATGTGGGAAGCATTCAACAGACTCATGTCTGGTCCTACCCCCGGGATTCTGACATTGGTCTAGGCTGGGACCTGGGCATCAGGACTTTTAAAAGATCCTCAGGTGAGGCTCACATTCAACCAAGGTCAGGAAGCGCCAGAGTAAGGCAGGCAGGTTGCCGGCAACTTCCAGAAGTTAGCACATGTCAAACATAGGGAGGCTACATGTGACTGAAGTTAACCAGACTGTAAAGACCAGAAATCTGAATCAAGTCAAGAAATTCTGATGGAGCCCCGGTCTGACCTGGGTCAGCACCCAAGATGCTGAGTGGGCGAGTCTTCTCCACAAAGAAGCAGTTTCTGCAAGTCCCTCAGCATTTATCATGGACCATCGTTCCACATTTGTTCTTATTTCAGATCACTTGATAAAACACAGAATGCCCAGCTAACAGTGAATTTCTGATAAGCAATAAATAATTTTTAGTAAAGTTATAACTCAAATATCACAAGGGTTAATAATTTTTAGCATAAATATGTTCCAAATATTGCATGAGATAATACTTTTTAGCATAAGTATATGCAAAATATTGCTTGGGCCATACTTGTCCTAAAAGCGATGTGTTGTTTACCTGAAATTCAATCTAACTGTGCATCCTGTGTTTTTATTCACTACATCAGGCCACTCTACTCATATTTAGTCTGCATTGTTACCATACGCATATTTATTGATCTCCTGTGCAGCCACCACGCTAAGCATTTAATCTCTTGGCCTCTCGCTCTCCTGTCTCGCGATAGTAAGCATGGGTAAATCGCTGGGGGCAGGGCTAGGTGTGCATGCCCAACTCAACCACTTTCGGTTGGCCTTGCAGCAAATGGTTTAGCGTTCCTTGGCTTCAATTCCCCTCCAGTTAACAGGGCGCTTCTCACGGGATGTAAGGCGAATTAACTATGAGTCTACAATGCACAAAGTCCAGTGCCTGGCTTATAATAAGATTCCTTAAATGGTTGCAATCATTATTGTCCTGACTTCCTAACAGTTGATTTCAATGAGATCTTTGACGTACTCGTATTAAAATGAAGCCAAAAGAAACTCTTAATATAGGAATTTGAGGTTCAGTTCTTTAAGCTATGAGTAAATTAGTATAGAAAATAAAATCTAATTAGGGAAATTTCTCCCCCATTCCCCATGATTTTTTTCTTTCTTTCTTTCTTTCTTTCTTTCTCTTCCTGTCATTCCACCTGCCTCTCAAACACCTTGGCTCACCATAATTCTCAGATGTGATCATGACCAAATGATCTGGCTGTGACGTGGCGGGAGCAGGAGCTATTCACCAGGGTATGCATGCTATGTGGGGTAACTAATTCCTAGCTATATGTTATTTGGATGACTTATACAAAGAAGCACAGATACTAAAAAAACCCACTGAGACAGGTATAAAAAGTACACAATTCAAGTAGCAAAGGAGACGGGGTAGTTTTACAAGAAAATCTAGGCTAAAGATAGCAATGGCAATCTAGTGTAAAACCTAACTACATGCTTCCCAGCAGGCGAGGCAAAAAGGGAAACACAATCTATTACTGGGTTTCCTGTCTAATAACAGGAAACATGCTATCAGGTGGGAGAAATTTCCCCTGGCAGTAAGATTAATACATCACCTAGCTCCCCAGACAATACAGTAGACTGGGTCTATTTTTATATTTTACTAGAGGTAACAGAAGCATTCTGGGTTCCAAATATTCTTAAGGATAAAATCCCTGAGCACGAAGCAATCAAGAAACAAATATTAAAAACATGTTTAAGGAAGAAGGTTTGGGTTTTAGCAATTTTAGAAACGACCAGGTGTCTGGCTGAGGGCAACTTGAAGAATTACAGTTACAGCCCATGGTTCGTCAGAACCTTTCTTTATTCTTACCTCATACCTTGTCTCTAGAACACTTGAAACGTCTTGCAAGCATCTTCCAGAATCCTTGCCTTTTCGCGTGCCTAGATTTTCATAGCACGTGGGATGGATCCTGAAGAGAGACGTTGCCCTGGGGCTGCACGCAGCTGTCACAGCCCTGCTGCCTATGCAGCTCATTTTACCGCCTCCAGCAAGGGATCCCAGCGCCACACGGCCAAGGCCAAGGCCAGCGGGTCGCCGCCTTCCTGGAGAGGACTGACTTGAGCCTCCTGGGAGAAATGACTAGAAAAACTCCCAACCCATGCAGCTTTTGTTTTTTGTTACTTTTCTTCATCTGCTTTCCCATTTCAAAACCTTTGAATGAAGCAACCAATCTGAAGCAAATTCCCTGTGGACATTCTCTTGGTGAATTATGTTAGTTATCGAACAGCACAGATTTTCTTTTTTTAAAAATAGGAACATTACAGGACTGAAAGAACACTTGCTCAATATTAGAAAATGCTTTCAGCACGCCAAAGTTGAGGCTGGTCAAAAAGAGAGCCATTAATCTTACAGAGGCGGCAAAAATTATACGGAGACACACACATTTATGCCATATATAAAACAGATACTATGTATATTTATATATAATAGAGGAGGAAAATCAGTACCCTGAATTGATGATTTCCTTTACTAACTGTGACTAAGTCCGAACTCTTTAGCATAGTAACAAGGCCTGTTTGAATATGGCCTTGCCCTCCTTCACTGATGTACTGTTGTACTACATCAAACTAAATCCAGGATACATTTTATACTTCAGGGCCCTTCTTTATGACAAAGGTTTCCACTGACTATGAGACTCTCACTATTTTTCTCCAACTACTGAAATCCTATGAATCTCCGAGACCCAGATTAAACAATGCCTCCTCCATGAAGCCTTCCCAGAATGGCCCAGGCATGGTAATAACCCACCATGGCATTTTATACAGACCTACAACACTTCTCACACTGGATAACTATGCGTTTGACTCTGCTTCCCATTCTACACTACACGACTCCCATTCTGATTAACATCTTTGTGTCTCCACTACCAAGACAATACCTAGCCCAAGTAAATATGTATTGAATTGAATTCAAAACCAGTTCAGCCAAAAGGAGGGCCTGAGTTCACTAAAAGATACACCCATGTTCTAAAATACTATTTGTTAAACCTGGTTTGGAGACAGACCAGTATGATTTCAAATACTTGCATGGTTTCATAAATTTTTAAAGAACTCTCCAAATGAAAATAAGTTTGAGTTTCATTTGAAAATGTCCTTACATTGACCAGACTGCACCTTGAAAAAAGAGGGTATCTCCAAATCAGAGAATGCGAACCCAATAAAATTCCACCAAATTCTATTTTGGAGGACTACTTTCTAAAGAAAGAGGAGGAGTGGAAGAGAGAGAAAGAAGGAGAAGCAGAAAGTATTTAAATTTGGCCCAAATTTATCACATGCTTTTTGTAAATTTGGTGTTAACTTATAGCTTTTGTTACATATAAGGCTGTTTTTAGATAACAGGTCATGTTTAAATGTTTTAAGTCTGCTGACCTGCAAAAACAATAGCAAAAGGCAGAAACTGTACAGCATGTTCCCTGGCTGGGTAGTGACCTGCAACCCAGCCCGCTAGCCTTCTCCTTCCCTTCTCAGTGGGGCACCAGCCTTCACTCTACTGGGAGGACTAGGGCGGAATCATTCACGTTAGCTGGTTTTGCTAACCACAGTGGTACCTTGCCTTCAGCCTCTTTCTTTCTCGCCTGTAAAGGCAGCTCTTGAACACTCTCATCTCCAGCTACGGGAAATGGTAAAGGCCGAACCACTGGGCTGCAAGGCCTCGTGGTTTTCTATACCTCACTCCGTGAGCGCCTGCCCCCCCAGGACTGTGGGGGAGAGCGCTGCGCTCACGCAGCGGGGCCCGGGGGCCGGCTCCCGCCGCCCCCCACCCCCTGCCCCCCATCTCTTTGTCTCCCTCAGGGCTCGCCAGCAGGGCCTCCCTCGGCCTTGACGCATGGCTAATGCAACTCAGCCCCCTCCGGTTCTCAGCCCTCCCTGAAGGCCAGTCTCGGCCCAGTGCCCTGGGACGAATCCCCACAGCCCCCGGAGGTTTCCGCCAAAGCCGTCAGCACGCCTCACTGAGCCGAGGGCCCAATGGGTCCCATGCCCCCTCCCAGGAGGCTGTGCGACCATCAGAGTGAGGGCTGTGTCACTTTGGCTGGGTGTCATATTCCTGGAGCTGGCATGGAGTCTGGCCCAAGGGAAACTGGGTGGGTGCGTTCATATCCAGTGCCCACGTCGTTGCTGATAAATAGATGCATGACGATCACTGGCACTGCGGTTAATTTTTCCTCTCTCTCCCAGACAACTGCCACAACCTCCCACCTCGACCCTGGAACTGGTCTCTGAGCACTCCACTCCAGCCTCTGCAAGGCCACGAGGGCTGGGTATCACTGAGGTAATGCTGTCCCGTCCTCTAGCACCCCTGCTCCATCCCACCAGATGCCCACGGCCCGCAGGATACGTCTCCGGTCCCGGATTATGGTCATGGGGTTCTTCGTCATCCAGTCTCACCTGTGCCTAAGCTTCCCATGGCTCCCAGGTCGCATGCTAGGTCCACCGAGGCTAACCTTTTGCTCCATCCCTTACAAGGCTGGCCATACTCTTTGCCTTGACTGAAATGTCCTCACCCCTTCTTGGCCCGGCAAATCCCTTTGTGTCCTGCAGACCCAGCCCCAAAGGTACTTGCACTGATGTTACCCTGAATCCTGGAGCCTAGTTGGTAACATCCTGCCCTAAATTCTTACAACTCTCTATCCCAGGGCCTACCAAAGGCAAAATGCCCAGGAAGACCGTTACTTATTTAGTTGTTTGTTGTGAATCTGAGCTTCTGAGGGCAGTACAGAAGCCTGATGTGCGAAGTTAGTGAACGAATCAATGAGTGAACGAACAATTGAAAGAACGTAGGAATGACTGAGGGAGGAGAAAATGTAGCAGAGAAGGAGAAAATGAAGCAGAGAAGAGTGTAGCAGAAGATAAGGAGGGGCGAGGACGAGAGGAACAAGGTGGAGAGTTTAAGGTAAGGTACAAAGACAACTCCTAGCACTGGGCCCCCTGCTCCCAGAGGCTCCCATCTCTGCCCTTTCCTTCCCCGGGTGGGAGACACAGCTCTCCTCCCTGGAGAGAGGGTCCCATGGGGTCAAGGCAGGTCAGTTCTGACGGATGGAGGAGAGGGAGGATATGTATACACCATGCAGTTGTGGGAGGATCAAACAAGGTCTGTCCCCAAAGAGATGTGCCCGAATGGAGGACAGCAGGAAGGCTCTAGAACCCAGTAAACAGAGCAGAGGAAGAGCGGCAGCAGCAAAGCAGAAGCGAAGGGTGCTCAAGGCAAGTCCAGTGCTTCTCAACTGCCTGTTCCTACAGGCCTGGGCAGGAGCCACAGCCAGGGGAGACACGGGGAGAGCACTGTCTTGTTTGCAAAGCCATTCCCCAACCCATCTCGTCGATCCTTCCAACAGGAGCCACTGCTACGCAGGTTCAGAGCTGTAAGCCCACAGCCAAGGGGCGTCTCTTTCCCAAGGTCCCATAGAATGAGCTGCGGGTCTCTGATTTCAACCTAGGTCTTCAGTCTCAAATGTCAGGCTCCTTTTGACCCCCTTCACTCCCACAAGTGACCCTTCACACCGAGAAGGAGAATCAAGTTTACCAGTATCTTTGGATTTCTGCTTCCTTTCTACCCTCTTGAGCTTGGACTGTTTTCACACAGGCAGTTTGCAAACATACAGAATCACAGTAAGTCCCACGCCACAGCACAAAACCTGCTGGATGCAGCAGCCTCTAGTCCAGGACACGCAGACAGGAGAACAGGAGCTGAAAGCCTGCCCCACGTACTGCTACCAAGTCTGGAGGGAGGGAGGGAGGGAGGGAGGGAGGAATCAGCCAATCAACAAGCATTTCACTCTTTCAGGTAGTCTCCTACCAAGGAAAGCCATGTGAAACTCGCTAAGCCAGTCTCTGCAGCTTTGTGACTGGTACTGCAAGAATCCAAACTGGCTTCTAGCTTTTGGAAAAGCTCTTCTAATAACAGCGTGTGTGTGTGTGTGTGTGTGTGTGTGTGTGTGTGTGTGTGTGTGTGTGTGTGTGTGTGTGTGTGTGTGTGTGTGTTGGCATGCGTGTGGGTGGAGGATCTGATTGTCCAGTTTTCTTTAGAGAAAATGGAAGTCTCATTTTTCCCTTGATATGGAAACATGTAAGTTTCCAACTTCTCATAGATTTTAAACATAAATAAGTGAAGCTTCCTCAAGGTTGTAAATGAACTCGTGGCACAGATGTCTGAATGGGATGTAGGAGTCTGCTGACCTCACCCAAAGTGCTCTCTGTCACCTAACATGCTCTCCTGCTTCTAACCACATGGAGCTAATGCCTGGGGCATCACCTGCCGCTCCATTTGCAAGATGCCACTTTCCAGGCTGTTGTGCTGACAACTTGTCACTGTACCCTCTTAAAGAGGCTGTCAAATTCTTCTTTAAAAAACACACACGCCACAACAATGGAATGAACCCCCTCACGGTGACTCAAACTTTGAGTGTCTGAATTGTTTCATGTGCCAGATGACAGCAGAGGCAGACACCCACAATTGCATTTAGCTGGCACTCCGGCTGTTGGAATGCCACCTACCTGATCAGCTGAGCCCAGTGGTTGAGCTATTAAGACGTACACAGTCTGAGATGTGGTCACTGCTGATTTCTAGGCCCTGGGAGTCCTGCATGTCCCAGGACTCAAAGAGAAATGGAAGCATTTAGCTAATTCTTGCCACACTGCCTATGAAACTGTATCATTCCAATGCGGCAAGTAGTTTGAAAGAATAAAATATTCTGCTAGTAGGAATGTAATTTACAATTGCAACTTACTATAGTGTAGGATAAAGAAAGTTTGTGGATGATTTTCAGACACCCAGAGAAGGTTAAGATTGCCCACATGAGCTGGAAGAAAAGCAATGGACAGATTTCTACTAAATACTAATTCAACTGAGTCTCCTTTGCTATCTATACCGGACTGAACTGTGACCCCCAACAAGATATGTCCAAGTCCTAACATTCTGTACCTGCGAATGTGACCTTATTTGGAAAAGGGGTCTTTGCAGATATACTTAAATGAAGGCTCCAGAGATGAGATCGTTCCAGATAACTGTCTGGGTCCTAAATTCAATGACAAGTGTCCTTATCAAAAGAGTTTTTAGAAGACAGACAGGAAAAACCACACAGGAGAAGGCCATGTGAAGACAGAAGCAGAGACTGGAGTCAAGCTGGTAGGAGCAAAAAAATACCTGGAGCCACCAGAAGCTGGATGAGACAAGAAAGGATTCTCCCCTAGAGTCTTCTGAGGGAGTGTGACCCTGACACACTGATTTTGGACTTCTGACCTCCAGAACTGTGGCAGAAGACCTTTCCGTTGTTTTAAGCCAACACTTTGTTACAGCAACTACAGGACACTAATATCCTGTCACATGTACATTCAAAGTCCAAAAGGCACAAATAATAATCAAAAACGCGTCCTTGCCTCAAAACATTTGAACATCATTGCATTTAACTATTGCATCTAGCTCTTTCCCTTGCAAGCAGAAAAGGCTAAATGATCAAATCTTACGTGTCAGCAAATAGAAAGACAGGCCCGGTGTCCCTCAAAGCCTGGCGGTTCATCTGCCTGCTCTCCTGCATTAAGGCAAGCCTGCTCCTGTGATTTCTAAATTATCACAGAGAGGTGACGTCAAGATCAGCCTGGAATCTTCCCAGAGTTGGCAAACCCATTCTTCCCCTTGACAATTTTCTTTTATTGCTTATGCATTCTACAGAGAAGATCTCCTTAATATTTTAACTGAACTTTCATAGCTCTGGCTATTTGTAAAAGCCATCTCTTAACCAATACATGAATATTCTTCAAAATGTACCTTACGCATTCAATTCGGAAAAATGCAACATCAGGACTGCACGGTCTGACATCATTCAAGAAAGAGCTGATTTGCATTATTTTGTTAGACAAGGCCATCAAATTCAACTATTCCATTGCATTGGCTCTTAGTTTTTTCCTAGAAACTCCATCTTCCCACTCTGAGCTGACAAAACAAGAGTAATTTTGAGTGACTTCTGTGATCATTCTCTAAACCTCAGAGCTCCACTGAGGTCTGCAGAGCTCAAAATACTTACTGGTTTCTTCTTACGTGACTTGAGATTTTAGAATAAGAGCCATGGGACTTCCCTGGCGGTCCAGTGGTTAAGACCTTGCCTTCCAATGCAGGGGGCGAGGAGGGTTCGATCCCAGGTCAGGGAGCTAAGATCCCACGGGCCTCGCAGCCAATAACCCAAGGCATAAAACAGAAGCAATATTGTAACAAATTCAAGAAAGACTTTTAAAATGGTCCACATCAAAAAAAAAAAAAAAGAACAAGAGCCACAAAAATGCCACACATATCCCTGTTTCCCTCAGATGGTTAGAAAAAGAAATGAACATATAAAGCAGAACTGTTTAACTGTTAGAAAAATAAACCCAATATTGCCTGAGCACAAACTAATTCTTAAATATGCTTATTTCTTGAAATAGCTTTCCAAACATGTGGTCACCGTCTCCATTCCGGAGGAAAACGTAACATGGACTAAGTATCTGGAAAATAACCAGTTTTTAGTAGTAAAGAAATGTCAGGAATTAGCCAGAGCACGATGAGAATATAGTGCTTGTGGGAGGATGAAAAGGAATTTCATCAACTGGCCGGCAGGACTACTCTCCACCCCACCGCCCACCCTCCTTAGTGAGATGTAATTGACAAATGTGACTACTCTTAATGATGCAGAACACTGGTGACCAATAGTGACTCACACTTGTGCAGAATTAGAAATTGTGTAAGTGACAAAGGAATCACTCCATTCATTCATTTTTTTCTACATCTTTAGTTTTGATATAGAAAATGAAGCTTAAAGCATCAAGTTTGCCAATGCACACAGATGGACAATAACCTCCATTAAACCTTCCTCATATGTCCCAACGAACTATATGTTTTTTTCAGCTCAGATCACTGAGTAGGCCAATCTTTTGCAAAATTTTGCAGTTATTGGAATTTGGTGTCAATGCCCCTTAACCCCAATCAGATCCAGAAGAGAATAACATGAATCTATTCACACTTGAGGCATAACTGGTTGATACAATTTAATTGGGTACATATCTAAAGTAACCAAGTCCTTTAAAGATCAGGAGCTACTGGTAAGGTTCATACTTCGACTGCTATTTTCTCAACATTCACCCTGATAAGCCTGCCAGAAAAACAAAAATAAACATACTTTGAACAATCAAAGTACATTATTGAAATATAGAAAGGTAGCATTAAGTCTAAACTTAAATCTCCGAAGGGGCAGCCTCAACAGGCTTGATCGAGCCTCTGGCCTGAAAGGTCTATTGCGGTCAGCCCTGGATGAAGTGGGGACTTCCGTGTCATGTAAGGAATGCTGGGATCTACAGATGCACTACAGTATTACCAACTGCAAAAGCATGAGAAGGACAAGAAGCAAACTGCCCCCGGCCACGCGCTGCCCTCTGACACAGGTTCTTTGTAAACAAACAAACAAACAAAAGGGCAGAAAGATGAGAGCCATGAGCTCTACAAGATTTCTTATTCCCTATCAGATAAACTTGAAAGAAACATTGACATTCTGAAATGGCTGACACAGAAAATACTAATTATATGTATTAGGTCTGTACCCCCTCACATACAATATGCTAAATATTTATAAGAAAAAATTGCTAAGTGGGGAACTGCCCTGGGTTTCCTTTAACTTATTCATTTTATTCATCTCTATTTTTATAGCTCCTTTAACAAATTCAAGGTCAAAAATCAACTCTGGACTATTAATAGATCTACCAGCAATCACATTTGCAGCATCATGGAAACATACGTCACATTCTCTCCATCCAGCATTGATGATAGCTTCCAGCATCCAATACCCTTGCTTAAATTTTTTTTTTAAAGGCAATTATTCCCTCCAGGGCAAGCTTTGTGGCACATTTTACAATGTTGTTGAAGAGAGAGAGGTAATGTCGATCTGTAAATCCAGTTAAAAGTCATTATTAGGAGGGACACATTTGATGAGGCAAAAATCAAATTATAAAAAATAGAGCAAGCAAGAGATACCTGCATTCTGAACAGTTTTAGTAGATGCTCCCTAACCTCTTCTTACAGACATCCAGCACTGAATTTTTGAAATCATCCCTTTTCTGCTTTGAAAACTATAATTGAATTCTCTTTCTCTATGTTTCACAATTTTGTCTCCTTAAATTTAAATTAGGGTAAGTAAAGACTTATCTCAGAGGTTCCCAATGACTGAACTCTAAATTTAATTATCAAAGGAAGGGATTTAGAAAGGATGAGTAAAACCACCTTAAGAACAGAGATTTTGGTGATGGACAGGGTGTGGAGAAAAGAGACCCTCCTACACTGTTGGTGGGAATGTAAGTTCGTGCAGCCACCTATGAAAAACAGCATGAAGGTTCCTCAGAAAACTAAAAATAGAATTACTATATGACCTAGCAATCCCGCTCCTGGGCATATATCTGGACAAAACTATAATTCAGAAAGACACATGCAGCCCTATATTCATAGCAGCACTATTCACAATAGCCAAGACATGGAAACAACCTAAATGTCCATCGACAGATGAATGGATAAAGATGTGGTACGTATGTACAACAGAATACTACTCAGCCATAAAAAAGGACCAAATAATGCCATTTGCAGCAACATGGATGCAACAAGAGATTATCATACTAACTAAAGTAAGTTAGACAAAGAAACACAAACATCATATGATATCACTCATATGCGGAATCTAAAAAAATGAAACCAATGAATTTATTTACAAAACAGAAACAGACTCACAGACATAGAAAACAATCTTATGGTTACCAAAGGGGAAAGCAGGGGGCGAGGGATAAATTAGGAGTTTGGGATTAACAGGTACACACTCCTATATATAAAATAGATAAACAACAAGGACCTACTGTATAGCATAGGGAACTATATTCAATAATCTGGGATAAAACATAATAGAAAAAAATATTTAAAAGACTGCATATATGTATATAACTGAGTCTCTTTGCTGTACAGCAGAAATTGACACAACATTGTAAACCAACTATACTTCAATTTTAAAAATTAATTTAAAAAAAGAAATGAGATTTTGTGGTGTTTAGGCAGATTTATAAAGTCTAAGGAAATGACAAGTCAAAGGAAATGACAAGTCACAAGGCTAGCAGGATGAGCGCCTTTACTGTGCAATCCTGTAAAATGGAAACACGAAGCCACCAGTATGGGAACCACCATATTTGCTCTGTCACCAAATAGCACAGAATAATATACAACATAAGATAGTCACTGTTCCACACGCATAAACCCTTGGATCTTAGCATCCAAGAGGACTGACTTCTACTCATAAGTCATCTTCTCCAGGCAGGAGGTATTTCTGCTGGCCTTGGGGTCTCAACGTATTCCTCGTCTATACATGGAGGGTGCGGGCACAGGGAGAGGCTTGTGAGAAAAATAAGAAGTTGTGTTGTGTGGAGACTGCATAATTCAGGAAAACGCTAGTAAGTTAAAAAAAAAAATCACAGCGAGAAAGACAAATATCTTATGATATTGCTTATATGTGGAATCTAAAAAAAAAAGATACAAATGAACTGCTTCACAAAACAGAAACAGACCCACAGACACAGAAAACAAACTTATGGTTACCAAAGGGGAAAGGAAGAGAATAAATTAGGAGGTTAATAAATAGATAAGCAACAAGGACCTACTATATAGCACAGGGAGCTATACTCAATATTTTGTACTAACCAATAAGGGAAAAGAATCTGAAAAAGAATGTATGACCAGGGACTTCCTGGTGGCGCAGTGATTAAGAATCCGCCTGCCTGTGCAGGGGACACAGGTTCGAGCCCTGGTCCAGGAAGATCCCACATGGTGTGGAGCAACTAAGCCCGTTTGCCACAACTACTGAGCCTGCGCTCTAGAGCCCGTAAGCCACAACTACTGAAGCCTGCGCACCTAGAGCCCGTGCTCCGCAACAAGAGAAGCCACCACGAGGAGAAGCCCGCGCACTGCAGCAAAGAGTAGCCCTGCCAGCCGCAACTAGAGAAAGCCCACGAGCAGCAACGAAGACCCCACACAGCCCAAAAAAAAAAATGTATATATACATATATATGACCATGCTATACACCTGAAATTAACACGACATGGTAAATCAACTATACCTCAATTTAAAAAAAAGAAAAAAAATCACAGCAATATTATCACTTATAGCCAAAAAAAGTGGAAACAAAACACATATTCATAAACCGAAGAATGGATCAACAAACTGGTATATCGCTTCAACGGAATGCAATTCAGCAATAAAAACAAACAGAGGTGATACATGCTGTAGCATGGATGAACCTCAAAAACATCATGCTAAGTGAAAGAAGGCAGTCGCTGAAGACAACATCTTGTGTGACTCTAATTATTTGAAATGTTCAGAAAAGGCAAATCTATAGACACAGTCAGTAGAGTAGTGGTTGCCAGGGGCTGGAAATGGGAATAGGAATTACCGGTAAATGAGTACAAAGGATGTTTGCACAACTCAGTAAATTTATTAAAAAACATTGACTTATACGTAAAGTGGGTGAGCTGATTTAAGCAGAATAAAGAGGTCTGAAAAAAAAAAAAAATCAAAGAGCAAGGCTCCAAAGGCTTATGCGAGGCTAACTGTGCCTTTGGAAAGCCTTCTTCCCTGAGACCTGGTCTTTTTGATTCCAGTTTCTCACACCTGGTGCTGGAGTGTATGTTTTCATTCTATGCTCCCAATTCTGCGAGACAGTGACCTGTGGACACCTGGGTAGCTTCCACCTTTTGGCCCTTGTGAATAATGCTGCTATGAACTTGAGTGTGCAAATATGTACTCTAGTCCCTGCTTTCAATTTTTAGGGATATATACCCGAAGTGGAACTGCTGGATCACAGGGCAAATTCTGTTTAAGAATTTTTTGAGGAATCGTCATACCATGTTCCACAGTGGTTGCATCACTTTACATTCCCACCAACAATGCATAAGGATTCTAATTTCTCCACATCCTCACCAACTGGTTTCTGGTGTTTTATTTTAGCAACAGGCAATCTAATGGGTATGAAGTGGTATCTAATGGATGTGAAGTGTGGTTCTGATTTGCATTTCCCTGATGTTAGTGATGTTGAACATCTTTTCATATGCTTATTGGCTATTTGTATACCGTCTTTGGGGAAATGTCTATTCAAGTCCTTGGCTCATGTTTTAATCAGGCTGTTTGGGATTTTGTTGTTGATTTATAAGAGTCTTTATATATTATGGATTTAAATCTCTTTTTTAGGTTACGAAAATTGAATTAATTTTTCCTTTAAAATTAAAAGATATTTTAATTAGTTTTACCTTTGAAATGAAAGATAATTAACAGTCATAAAAATAACAATAAGTAATGTACCTTTTATTTGTATAGCAAATAAGAGTCTATGAAGGTCTAACAGCTTTCAGGTAAGGCAGCTACTCCTGGCTTCATTCTGCTTTAGGATGTGCAAAACGAACAAGTGACTTACTCGATGTCACACAGCACACACATAGCTCATACTCAAATGTAACAACTTTCATGCCAAAAATCTTTCCTCTCTGCCACTTTTTTTAATAATGGCTTTGATTTAGCCACGTAATACAGTGAACACACAGAACTAATGTGAGAGTGACAAATTCCTTCCTAATAGAAGGAAACTACAGTCCTATTCCAAAAGAAAACTAGAGAAGAAGAGTCAAATAGTTCACCTAGCATATTTATCTTGAAAATATGTCTTTCATTAGGGAGGAAGAAACTTCACTCATTTATTCCACTTTCCCCAGGTTCCGAGTATAATAAAGTTTGCCTTTTAACGACCTATTTATTAAAGCTTTGAACCAGAGAGCTTCAAGATGGCAGAGGAGTAAGACATGGAGATCACCTTCCTCCCCACAAATACATCAAAAATACATCTACATGTGGAACAGCTCCTACAGAACACCTACTGAACGCTGGCGGAAGACCTCAGACTTCCCCAAATGCAAGAAACTCCCCAGGTACCTAGCCATGTGGCTGACAGAGTCCTGGTGCTCCAGCCAGGTGTCAGGCCTGAGCCTCTGAGGTGGGAGAGCTGAGTTCAGGACATTGGTCCACCAGAGACCTCCTGTCCACATGTAATATCAAACAGTGAAAGCTCTCTCAGAGATCTCCATCTCAGCACTAAGAACCAGCTCCATTCAACCACCAGCAAGCTAGAGTGCTGGACACCCTATGTCAAAGAACAAGCAAGACAGGACCACAACCCCACCCATTAGCAGAGAGGCTGCCTAAAATCATAATAAGTTCACAGACACGCCAAAACACACCACCAGACACAGTCCTGCCCACCTGAAAGACAAGATCCAGCCTCATCCACCAGAACACAGGCACCAGTCCCCTCCACCAGGAAGCCTACACAACCCACTGAACCAACCTCACCAACTGAGGGCAGACACCAAAAACAATGCGAACTACGAACCTGCAACCTGTGAAAAGGAGACCCCAAACACAGTCAGTTAAGCAAAATGAGAAGACAGAGAAATACGCAGCAGATGAACGAGCAAAGTAAAAACCCACCAGACCAAACAAATGAAGAGGAAATAAGCAGTCTACTTGAAAAAGAATTCAGAGTAATGGTAGTGAAGATGATCCAAAATCTCGGAAATAGAACGGAGAAGATACAAGAAATGTTTCACAAAGACCTAGAAGAACTAAAGAGCAAACAAACAATGATGAACAACACAATAAATGAAATTTAAAATTCTCTAGAAGGACTCAATAGCACAATAACTGAGGCAGAAGAACGGATAAGTGACCTGGAAGATAAAATAGTGGAAATAACTACCACAGAGAAGAATAAAGAAAAAAGAATGAAAAGACCTGAGGACAGTCTCAGAGACCTCGGGGACGACATTAAACACACCAACATTCGAATTATAGGGGTACCAGAAGAAGAAGAGAAAAAGAAAGGGACTGAGAAAATATCTGAAGAGATTACAGTTGAAAACTCCCCTAACATGGGAAAGGAAATAGTCAGTCAACTCCAGGAAGCGCAGAGAGTCCCATACAGGATAAATCCAAGGAGAAATATACCAAGACACATATTAATGAAACTATCAAAAATTAAATACAAAGAAAAAATTAAAAGCAGCAAGGGAAAACCAACAAATAACATACAAGGGAATCCCCATAAGGTTAACAGCTGATCTTTCAGCAGAAACTCTGCAAGCCAGAAGGGAGTGGCAGGACATATTTGAAGTGATAAAAGAGAAAAAATTACGACCAAGATTACTCTACCCAGCAAGGATCTCATTCAGATTCGACAGAGAAATTAAAACCTTTACAGACAAGCAAAAGCTAAGTGAATTCAGCACCACCAAACCAGCTTTAGAACAAATGCTAAA
Source organism: Physeter macrocephalus (assembly GCF_002837175.3). Lineage (NCBI taxonomy): Eukaryota > Metazoa > Chordata > Mammalia > Artiodactyla > Physeteridae > Physeter > Physeter macrocephalus. Next base: position 155,612,536 of record NC_041220.1, on the reverse strand, counting down.
GGAACTTCTCTAGGCAGAAAACACAAGAGAAGGAAAAGACCTACAATAACAAACCCAAAATAATTAAGAATATGGTAATGGGAACATACATGTCAATAACTACCTGAAATGTAAATGGATTAAATGCTCCAAGCAAAAGACACAGACTGGCTGAATGGACACTACATAATAATCAAGGTATCATTCCAAGAAGAAGATATAACAATTGTAAATATTTACGGACCCAACGTAGGAGCACCTCGAGACATAAGGGGAATGCTAACAGCCATAAATGGGGGAATCAACAGTGACACAATCATAGTAAGGGACTTTAACACCCCACTTTCACCAATGGACAGATCATCCAAAAAGAAAATAAATAAGGAAACACAACCTTTAAATGATACATTAAACAAGATGGACTTAACTGATATTTATAGGACATTCCATCCAAAAACAACAGAATACACTTTCTTCTCAAGTGCTCAGGGAACATTCTCCAGGATACATCATATCTTGGGTCACAAATCAAGCCTTGGTAAATTTAAGAAAATTGAAACCGTATCAAGTATCTTTTCCAACCACGACGCTCTGAGACTAGATATCAATTACAGGAAAGAAATCTGTAAAAAAATACAAACACATGGAGGCTAAACAATACACTACTAAATAACCAAGAGATCACTGAAGAAATCAAAGAGGAAATCAAAAAATACCTCGAAACAAATGACAGTGAAAACACAATGACCCAAAACCTATGGGATGCAGCAAAAGCAGTTCTAAGAGGGAAGTTTATAGCAATACAATCCTACCTCAAGAAACAAGAAACGTCTCAAATAAACAACCTAACCTTACGCCTAAAGCAATTAGAGAAAGAAGAACAAAAAACCCCAAAGGTAGCAGAAGGAAAGAAATCACAAAGATCAGATCGGAAATAAATAACAAAGAAATGAAGGAAACAATAGCTAAGATCAATAAAACTAAAAGCTGGTTCTTTGAGAAGATAAACAAAATTGATAAACCACTAGCCAGACTCATCAAGAAAAAAAAGAAGATTCAAATCAACAGAATTAGAAATGAAAGAGGAGAAGTAACAACTGACACTGCAGAAATACAAAGGATCATGAGAGATGACTACACGCAACTATATGTCAATAAAATGAACAACTGGGGAAAAATGGACAAATTCTTAGAAAAGCACAACCTTCCGAGACTGAACCAGGAAGAAATAGAAAATATAAACCGACCAATCACAAGTACTGAAATTGAAACTGTGATGAAAAGTCTTCCAACAAACAAAAACCCAGGACCAGATGGCTTCACAGGTGAATTCTGTCAAACATTTAGAGAAGAGCTAACACCCATCCTTCTCAAACTCTTCCGAAATACAGCAGAGGGAGGAACACTCCCAAACTCATTCTATGAAGCCACCATCACCCTGATACCAAAACCAGACAAAGATGTCACAAAGAAAGAAAACTACAGGCCAATATCACTGAAGAACATAGATGCAAAAATCCTCAACAAAATACTAACAAAGAGAATCCAGAAGCACATTAAAGGGATCACACACCATGATCAAGTGGGGTTTATCCCAGGAATGCGAGGATTCTTCAATAGACACAAAGCAATCAATGTGATAAACCATATGAACAAACTGAAGGAGAAAAACCATATGATCATCTCAACAGATGCAGAAAAAGCTTTGGACAAAGTTCAACACCTATTTATGATAAAAACTCTCCAGAAAGTAGGCATAGAGGCAACTTACCTCAACATAATAAAGGCCATATATGACAAACCCACAGCCAACATAGTTCACAATGGAAATGAAAAGGATCCAAATTGGAAAAGAAGTAAAACTGTCACTGTTTGCAGATGACATGATACTATACATAGAGAATCCCAAAGATGCTACCAGAAAACTACTAGAGCTGATCAATGAAATTGGTAAAGTAGTGGGATACAAAATTAATGCACAGAAATGTCTTGCATTCCTATACACTAATGATGAAAAATCTGAAAGAGAAATTAAGGAAACACTCCCATTTACCAATGCAACCAAAAGAATAAGATACCTAGGAATAAACCTACCTAAGGAGACAAAAGACCTGTGTGCAGAAAAGTGTAAGACACTGATGAAAGAAATTAAAGATGATACAAACAGATAGAGAGATATACCATGTTCTTGGATTGGAAGAATCAACATTGTGAAAATGACTACACTACCCAAAGCAATCGACAGATTCAAATCAAACTACCACTGGCATTTTTTTACAGAACTAGAACAAAACATTGCACAATTTGTATGGAAACACAAAAGACCCCGAATAGCCAAGGCAATCCTGAGAAAGAAAAAAGGAGCTGGAGGAATCAGGCTCCCAGACTTCAGACTATACTACAAAGCTACAGTAATCAAAACAGTATGGTACTGGCACAGAAACAGAAATATAGTTCAATGGAACAGGATAGAAAGCCCAGAGATAAACCCACACACATATGGTCACCTTATCTTTGATAAAGAAGGCAAGAATA